>NC_135502.1:49617790-49902790 GCF_052857255.1 Amblyomma americanum
TTTCTTCAGTATGAACCAACTCAATCCAGCCCAGCTTCCCATCGTTGGGAGCGACTGTAATAAACGTCTCACTAAATGCATCTAAGCGTGGTCTTTTCAATGTTTCATACGTTCTAACCCTAAATGGATGAAAATTGAACTCCTTCCTTTTGTGGCAAAAGAGAATTGAAGGAAGGCTCTACACCGCCTCTCTCTCTGTTCAACTTTAATTACTAGGGTCAGCGTTTGACGACTGCGGTCTGCATTGCATTTAAGTATCGTTGTGAGTGCGCTTGTAGCCATTGAAGTCGACACCCAACGGGGCCGCGTGGCGATAGTCTACCATTGCTCTGGGGTCTTGGTATGGTTTCGCAGCAAGCCCGATGTCGAAGCACCGACAACCCCACCGCAGTGTTCTCTAAGTTTGTAAACGCCACACTGTGTCACTTGCCAGAAACCAAATGTTCAACAAATATCTTACACGCCACTATTACAAGTCTATATAACTGCGTTAATGATCGGTGTGTACCATCTGGCATGATGCTATCTTCATATGTATCGGTTTAGGAACTGTGACGACCAAGTTCTTCTTAACGTTCATCAATTAATGGCCACTGGATTTTAAATCTTTAAATGCCGGTGAAACTTCCACAGAGCATGCAGTTTCATTGCAGTTTCGGAAAAAATCGCGAAACACTTTTCTCTCGTCAGATCTATCCACTCTTAGTGCAAGATAACTGAATGTTAAACGCAGTAATACTGAACTATATAAAATTAACATGTTGCGAAAAACGATTTTAAGTCACAAAAAGGTACATTTTCGTTGTGTCCAGAAGATATAAGCAGAATTGCTGCAAACACTATGCCATCATACTCGATTAAAGGGCAGTGTTTTCTTTTGACGACAACTTAAAGGTCTTGTTATTTACGGCTCCTCAACGGGCAACCACCACCCATATTCAAATTCGATGCCCAACGCGCTATGGCCGAAGTGTGCCTCGGTAGGTGCAATCAAGCTCAAATTAAAGTAGTAGCAAAAGCTTGAGAAGGGTGTGTTGCTGGGCTAGCTGGCTGGGCTCTGTCATCATTGATTGTGCAGCGCTGGCAGACTATGTACACGGACGAGGAGGACACTCAACTGCATGAGCTATAAGCTCCATTTTTGAAAGCGATCAGTCGGCACCTTTTGTCCTGCGACTCAAATACTAATAAGTGATGCGCAGGCGCTTGTTGCGATGCAAAAAACTGAAAAGGAAACCACCGAAACGCAGCCGTATGTTTTTTTTTCACAGCTACAAAACCAGAAAACCAACGAATCAAAGAGCCTCCTCGGAGAAGGTTCATTATTTCTTTCTTAGATTAAAGGAGACCATTTTTTGTTGGAAGAAACATCGCGTACAATTGCTTCATTTTCTCTTGCAACCCGTCACTGTTTCTTGCGCACTATATCCTCGCTATACCATCATCACTGGAGGCATTTTGAAATACCAGGCTCCCCCTATGTTTTACAGTGGCGCTGCCGTCGACAGCGCTGCTACTGGCAAAAATATGGCAGCTGATTCATGTGAGACATTCCAGTAGCCTTCCTAATGAACAGCTTTTCAAACCAACCTACCACTTTAAAATGTAGCTTTAAGGAAACCTACTCATCTCAGTTAATATCCCGATCATTGCTGCCTTGGAGGCGAGCAATCCTCAACGCGCTTTTAACAGCACAGTTTGCAGAAGCAGTCGACCACGGGAAAGCAACCGTGCCACATCGCAATATGGGGGTTTAAACTGTCCTGTAGTGTTTCTAACCTGCACAGCCGGGTATCCGTTTATTTGGGCAAGCAGTTGTCGATTTCCGGCAAAAGAATATTTTCATCAAGAGTAACTAAACATTCGCTTAAAGTTATTTATCTAAGTCGATATTTAGTGTCATTCACAGCAGCACCTTACTGATTTATGTGCACCTGACTTCTAACATGCGTTTTAGCCTTATTTTCTTGATACTGCAATTTACTGTTCCAAAAATTAAATATAAATTGGTCACTGGTGGTAATAGATAGGTCTTTTTCTGCTGATGACTCTCAGACTTCTAGCTACATTCATGGTACTATTAGCGATCTAAATTAACTATTTACTTCCTGTCCCTTTTCAGCAGCTATATTTAAGAACAGTTTCAGTGGAGCTAGTACGCATCAAAATTTCGATCTATCTTCATTATATGGGACCTTTCTTCATTCAGCATTCCTTGGCCACCTACCATTTCAACCTTTCTTGCACGTGCTCTTGTCGAGATAGTCTGTTTTCTTAAATATATGGTCTTTGTTTTTTTTCTTTCCAGATCCATTAGCACGATAATTATCCAGACCCACATACACGCTCTTCTGAGCCATCCGTTGCTCGGTCCTGCTGGGTGTCGCTCCTTCCCAGTGTCTGTAAAGACTCCTGCCGTGCTGCTTCCTTCCTTCGTGAGTCGTTCGCCACGCACGTTCTACGCACGAGGTGCAGAAAAGTTGCATGATACGAAAATCAATTTTTCCGCTTAAACCACCAATTATCGTATCCTATGGTACCGAAGTGCCGTAGGTCTATCCCGCGGACGCTGCTTAGGTTGCTTTTGTGCTGATGAACTTCGAAAGTCACGGCCACTCTTCTCATTTTCCTGTATATTCTGAGTGTAGCTTCTCGAATTCGGAAGCCTATTCGGATGCTGCGCCTGCAATAAGCAGCCTGCTGAAATACTCCGTCGCTACATGGTTGAAGGGCTTGCTTGATATGCACCGTATACTAGCGAAGGCTAGACCACGCAGGACGTGCTTATGCCTGTCGAGACTCACAGCTGCGTCAACTGGCATCACGTAAGGCGAGCAGTCGTGCTAAAAGAGTTGGTTGTCCGAGGATGATCGCGGACGGGCGTCTCACTCCTTTGGTCGGATGAGCGAATTGACGGAGTGACCCCCTTCTACTAAAATTAAAAGCAAACTATTGCCTATAAGTCACAAATGTAAACAAACAAGAGAAATCAATAACTTTCAGTCGAGTGTTACTGGCAACACCTTATCACAATTGCTCATCGTGCGCCGAGGCAATCCAACTTCTCAGCTCGTCGCGAGTGTCTCTTCTGAAGGCGACGCTGACTTGGTAACCGGTGTGTCATGCATGGTCGCGATTGCCGATTTCCGGGCCACTAGATGGCGCCCGGATTCCATTCGGTCGAAACTCGCACGATCTGTACAACTTTGTCCCCGACAGTATTTCGGTTCCGAGCACTTTTCATGTACAATTCTTAAGTAGCGATCGTAAACTTCTCGACAGACCGGAATGACTAAATCGAAACCCTCAGCGACGCCTCTAGTTCCTTCTATGTAAACAGATCAATCAGCTGCTGTCTGTATCCTACTGAAACGTTCCATACGAATCGTTCGTATGAAATTATGGGAATGTGGAGTCGACATGATGTGGAAAGATATACAGACATCCATACGTTTTTTGTATGGAGCCCATAAGCTTTCCATACAACTTTAATAAGCTGTGCATGGCGTCAATTGGAGTCCATAAGTGTCCATACACGCTTTCCATAATGCCCATACCGAATCTATACACTCCGCACTGACTTCATATAATCCATATATAAATATCTGAATTATGGGACTCGCCTTATGGAAACTTTTAATAGAGTATAATGTCTTACTCTTTAGCTGTGTTGGCTCTGAAAAGGCAACAAGCACTGACACAAACGGGAAGTAGTACACAAAAGTTGTTTCTGCACGTAGACAGAATGTTGGCGGAGATAAGTGATCGTCGCAGTCAACTCTCCAATTAACAGAGATAAAAAAAATACACCACTCAGTCGTCGCAGGTGGCATGGATATATTTTTTTCTGTAAAATTGAAGAAGGTTGTGATTTGATACTTTTTTACCGGGTATAATTCCCGAAGGACGCCCGACTTCTGTAATATGCACTTAGATCCGCTTTTGTGGCGCAGTGTACCCGTAATACAGTTATTTGATTGTTCCTGGCCAAAAATGAGAGTCAAAGAGTCATCAACATTAGAGTAATCCCTGCGTAAGTTGGTTCCACATGCTTCAATTCACCACAGCGCCAAAAAGGAAATTGAACAAGGACCAACAGACAGACACCCCAACTGCGCATGGTTGTTCTATTCGTGTCGGTCCGTGTTCTTTTTTGTGCTATCGTAAATCTCATTCACCTTCACCAACTAGTCTGCACCGTAGGGATACTTGCAAGTAAAATCTGTCCAACGGTTGAGTGGTTCAATGCGCGAAATCGGCGTCATACTCCCCTCATTCTTTGTTTTGGAACTCGGTTGTGGCCAGCCTGCCATCCTGGAGCGTCGTCGGTGAATGGGCGCTACTCCCTCGGTCACAAGAAATGCGCACATTGTTTAGGGCAGGTCCCCAACTGAACTTATTGTAGTTCGCGTAGACTAGGCAGTCCACGGAGCAGCGGTGGCAGCGTACGGCAGAAACGAAGTTCGAAACGCCCTAACTGGCACTTGCTGTCTCCGGCCCATCTTCGGTACGCGCCAGAGACTAATACACTTTTAACCGGTGGCTACAATGTATTAGTCGTGCACGCCGACTCTCGGGCTGAGGATGCCCCCTACAAGGGCCGGAAGCTTGCGTCAAGTCCGCATCCAAGCCTGTCAAATCAGACTACGACAGGGTAAAAAATAAAGAAATGAAAATTGGTTTTTGAGGAAAAGGAAATGACGCGGTAACTGTCCCACTTATCTCGGCGGACACCCGAACCACACCGTAAGGTAAAGGAGGAAGGTGAGAGTCAAAGAAGGAAGAGAGAAAGAGGTGCCGTAGTGGAGGTTTTCGGGATAATTTCGACCACCTGGCGATCTTCAACGTGCACTGACATCGCACAGCACACGGGCGCCTTATTGCGTTTCGCCTCCATCCGAACTCGGCCCCCGCGGTCGGGTTCGAACCCGGGTACTCCGAGTAGACGAGCGCCTTAACCACTGAGCCACCGCGGCGGGTTCTACGACATGGGACCGTACTAGTGTTCGGAGAGCGATAGGAAAGACTATCTTTATCAATGTAATGGCTGGTTATTTCCTGCAAAGACGAGCAGATTGTGCGGTGAGTGGCTTAACATGGGCTTCGGATGGATTCGGCCCGCGGAGGCCGGCCTTGGCTCTTGTCGATAAAGCTCACGGAGACTTGCGCTGCCAGGATCATTGCGACGACGGCTGCAGGTTGACCACTGACCTGAGAGTCACTCATCGGCCACACTGCCGGTACTATGTACGGCCAGTGCGTCGTTTCGCATTCTTCTTGACCGCATCCCAAAACTCTCCGCTAGAGATGCCGACAACTTAGCAAGCACCAGCACGCGGTGCCTTCTCGATACTCTCTCAACGGCTTTCCGGACTCGAGTCCTTTTTTCGCGGGATCAACGTTCACGTTAGTCTCTGTCTCGAGCGTCCCCTCCAATCAAGCGCGCTGCTGGGTCTGCTATCTGTTTGTGCATGCACCTCTATCGCATAGGAGCGATCGATTCGCACCTACTCATGCGCACTGGCATACCATCTTCAGCTACCGCGGTGGTACTCAGACCATATGTGCACACGAACAACAGCGGAGCTCTACACCTCGAGACACTGCTCCGCGTCTTTCGCCACCGTCCATGGGCAAGCTATATCCGAAGCAAAAAAAAAAATTGCACCCCAAACGAAGCAAGCAGAGTTTTCAGTCCCTTTCTCTTAGACAACGAAGAGATTTGGATTGTGCAACTTTTATTTCGAACAGTTTCAGGAGCTTTAGGCGCCTCGCCTAAACGACGGCCGAAGGTCATGGCTAGCTCCTGGCGGCAGAGAAAAAAAAATTTAAGTTTTCTCCGCCCTCTTCTAGCACGCCCAGGATGCCACTGCTCGGTGCTTACCTGTTTAAACACAATCTGTTAATGAAGATTGTAAGATACCTACTCTTTTTACCAGCTTAATTGTCATACAGCGCTTGATTGAATAGAGGTCGACGTTGATGTGGTATTGCAAAGTTGTGCTGCGCACATTCTTTCTGGTTGTACTTGGAAAATCTGGTTGTAGCTTGGAAAATTATGCTGCATATTGGCGATCTTTGTGAATTGCAGGCCAACGCGGAGATTGCCGCGCAGCGCTTGCGCTCTCAAGGCAACAACTACCGCATCATGTTCTCGTCCACGATGGGCGTCATGATATTCGTCGGCGCGGAGGGATCTGGCAAGCCGACGAGGCAGTACGAGGACTGCGAACGCGCTGTCATTGTCGACTACGACGCCCTCTGCAATACCACAGTCGGCAGCGGTCCGCCGAGTCACGACCAGTATGACCAGTACGCCTTCAAGGCCTGGCAGCACGATAACCGAAGCTACTGGGCGAGCTACGAGACTGAACAATCCTTGACACTAAAGGTCAAGGACTGCTTTTGATTATCTGCTCGCCAGTTAATAGCGTGCACTAGTCGGTCACGTCACACCATGCATGAGCTGCAATGCGGCAACACCAGTGTTTAAAACAGCTTATCTACACTCACGGTTGAAAAATATGCTCATCACGTTAAAAGGAAGCTATAGCATAGTGTCTGCCGCTACAACCCGCCGAAAATAGCCCATACAAAAATGGCCCTAACCTGCTGACTCTCAGTAAGTTAAGGCGCACCTGGCCACCCTGGACCAGCAACCCATGCACTCTTCGTGATAGCGCTAAGGGTACCAGTGGGTGGTAACGCGATGCTAATGCTCTCAATATTCACACAAAAAAAAATATCGTCGTGCGCTACATGACCTCAAGTAAACACGTCTGAGTTACTATAATGCTTTGAGAAGCTTCCTTCCCGATGTTAGCAGAAAGAGGGGAATTCCCAAAGTTGTATTAACGTACCAAAAACAGCTAGAATTTACACACGGTCTGAAGTGCGTAGCAATCCATGTACAAAAGAACCGACAGTTTATGAAATCTTGGCAATGTGCCGCCAACCTGCGGCAGTATTCATATTTCCTAACAATAGCTGCTCGTATGTAGGGCATGATGATAACTTTCGTTCAAATTCTTCTGCAGCTGGACAGATACATTGCGAACATCTCTGACGGCTGGGCAATCTTCGAGGTCCAACGGGACGTGGGGAAAGCATGCAGTTTGAGCGACAACATTCGCGTGCAACTGATCCAGGCCAAAGCACGCTTCGGCCGTCCTTAGAGTTCATACAGGGCGGCCACCTGGCGACAACCACGACATGGCGGCTTGTTTTATGTGTTTCCTGCAGCACGCTGCCTGCTTTTCGTTATTCCTTTCTTGTTATTTCTGAATGAGAGGTGACAACTCTCGCACATTAACGCACTCAGCAGTGGCGGCGCTCTCGAAATTAAAGTAATACTGTGGCAAACTCTCTTGAGAATATGCCTTGTGCTTTCTTTTTGCAGTGGTAAGAACTACTAAGGGGATGCAGTTTTGCGCTAAAGAACATACTGCATGAGCTAATAAAGGGGGAACTTAAGTGATTCTACGATTATATTGCATGTTGTGGACAAGAAACACATTATTACAGCTTTCCTTGTGTTTGCTTAGCCAACGCTCATTGCTACAGCCAAACGCTACGCAGCCATTTGCCAAGACAAATATCAATGAATACCACCCGAAGCCTCCCTATAAATGTGAAGCATTACGGATTAAGCTCCAATTTACATTACAGTATGGAATAAAAGGAAAAGCATTAGGTGTGGTATGTGAGAAAACATAATGGTCATGCGAATGTAAGCAATGCTGAAAGTTTTGTGCTTGCTTGTACGGTCAAACCTTGCCTTCCTATTACGCTGCAGATAAATGAGGCGCCTAAGCGTTCGTGTTCGTCCCTTTCAAACCTGTACACGTATGGCCTGTACTTCAGAAGCTCGCGAAGTTAATGACATCCTAGTCGAAATCACGAGGAATGAATGGGCCTGGGCAGAACATGTAATGCTAGGGCAAGATAACCGCTGGTCCTGATGGGTAACGGAGTGGATTCCCACAGAAGGCAAGCGTAGCAGGGGGCGGCAGAAAGTTAGGCGGGCGGTTGAGAGTAAGAAGGTTGCGGGCATACGGTGACCGCGGCTGGGAAAGGACAGCATTGATTGGAGAGACATAGGAGAGGCCTCTGCCTTGCAGTTGGGCGCATACAGGATGATGACGATGATGATGACGACGATGATGATGATGATGAATTAACGAACGGGTAGAGACCGCGCGGGGAGCCTCCTCCTTCTTAGATTCCTCTTTGGAGTGTGCAATAATTGTGTTTTTCTTTCGTGGCAACAATTTGATACAACTTCAGCACGCACCCTTGTGTTCACCTTTAAATTTAATGGCCCTACACATTACCGCGAAATTCACGTATTTCATAATCGCAAACCGGATGTGTGATGCCAGACAAGCTGGCATGGAATTGTACAAAGGCTCCGGTGGCACCACCGTGGTTGTGCTCTCTCTTGCGGCTTACACCTCCGGAATCGGGTGACTGAGTATGGCGGGGTGTAACCGGCGAACTACATGACGGCATGCTCACGAGCCACCGCACATCGTTACAGTGCGTGAAGCCGGTCGACCTCCTCTTGCGCAACTAGCGCTATAAAAGGAAGCAAATGGGAAGGAATTAGGAATCCAGCGTCATTTGAACTTATCTTAGGGTCTATCAACCGCGAGTTTGTCATTTCCTTAGTCGCTTCCTTCTGGAGAAGTTACCACCGCGTCCTGCTTTAAGGCGGTTTTGTTATGACGAGGGCCACACCACCTCAAACACTTAACAATGTCTTCCTGAAGTTTCTGAAGTTTAAGCAAGTAGTGCTTCACTAAACTGCAAGATCTTTGTTGAACACCAAGTTCTATCTGCAACACCCGTTCTACATTTCAGCAAGGTTAGCAATTTTGGCACTCAAAATTATTTATAAACAATATTTTACAAACAATGACATCCTAGTCGAAATAAAGAGGAAGAAACGGGCTTGGGCAGTGCACGTGATGCGAAGACAAGATAAGCGCTGGTCCTTAAGGGTAACGGAGTAGATTACAAGAGAAGGCAAGCGTAGTAGGGGGCGGTAGAAAGTTAAGTGGGCGGATGAGATTGAGAAGTTTGCAGGCATACGGTGGGCGCAGCTGGCAAAGGACAGGGTTAATTGAAGAGACATGGGAGAGGCCTTTGCCCTGCTGTGGGTATAGCCAGGATGATGATGATGATGATGATGAATATTCGGCCCTACAAAGAGCTTCATGCTATGGCTTTACACAGAGAGAAATGACGATGCTGCAGCGTCCATCACGGCATCGTTGGAAGAGAAGTGCAGTTGAGCAGAAATTTGAGCTAGTTTCTATGACATTACATGTGAGAGTGAGAACTCACAACAGGCGTCATGCGTTGAGGCCTTTTATATTCTCAAGAACACACACACGTGGGTTAGTATTCTTTCTGTTGCATAACATTGAGCTGCTGTCTCCTTACACGCCAGGTTGAAAAATAAACTTCGTTTGTTTTTTCTATTGTAGAGCTTAAGCCCAGTTTGGTTATGAATATAAGTTTTGTGTTTTTTCAAACAAACTTAAGTGGAAGTTCAGCGCCAGTCTTGTACGCTTCCTTCGTTCTTTTTGTCGCCGCATTCTTTCCTTGAGAGAAGTTGGGAGAGGAGTACCTGCGCCGTCTGATGTGTGAGTATACGCGCAAAATAGAAACTTCTGAAATGTGGACTTCAGGCTTTTGTGTGGCCTGAACTGTATCCTGAAATGTGGTGAACCCAATTTCTGAAAGTGCCGGTGCGAGCAATCGTGCCACGCCCATTACCTGGAACCATGCTTCCCGTCCTACGGCTTCAAAAATGATGTTCCCAGTGTGTAGTGGTCAGATATAGTCTTCACCGCCCACGAATTGGACACCGATAAAGAGTGAAATTTACGCACTGAGCAGCCATTAAAGTATTAAGCCTATGTAGATGTTCTGTTCTTTATTTACCCACAAATCTACGTGTTATGCCGGAGCATAATGACGGCGTAAAAGAAAAGCTGAAAGAGAAAAATGCAAAAAAACTTCGTAATTTTGGTTTTATTTCCAGAAAATTGAACCTTGAACATAACACTACTTTCATGATCGTTTCATTTAGGAGCTGCAAAAAATAATCAACGGAAATACTTCTGTTAAAGAGATGGAGGCCGTCAGATCGAAAGAGACCAATGGCGTATGAAGATCTGAGCGGTCGAAAAATTGACTCGCTGTGTGGAACAGGATGGCGGAAAACTTCATAAAGTAATGTTAAATTCAGAATTATTCGGCGGGACAGCAGAGGCAAAAGGACAAGGGTAATTCTTCTGATTGCTATGCTGGGTTATTGGCTTTAACCGAAAAGAGTGAGACGTGCGGGCATTTTTTGGACAAGTCCAACGAGTGATGAGTTTGGCATAAGTGGGCTGCGATACTTATGAAACGGGATCTATTCCGGGCGTAGTAGTTTCTTGCAAAGCCACAATTTAATAGTTACAGAGCAGTGGCGCAGTTACGGCAGAGATAGCCTAAGATGTGTTCACCGTTTTGGATGTCCTAATTGTTGTGAATTTTCCAGCGCAAACAAGTAGTAGCATAAACATCTAGGTATTTGTAAGAGATAACGGATTTTGCTGTATTTAAACATCAAGAACAATGTCTTGTATGAATTAACACACTCACCTTAGTTTGTATTTATTAGTATTCAATTCTATTAGGCATGTAGTGCACCAGTTCTCTGTGGGAGCTAGGTCAGCTTCCAGAGTGTTTCATCACATTTATTCGAAAAAAAAAATATGTGTTGTCAGCGAAAAGGTGAGTGTTAAAGCTTTACCTGAGAGAGGAAGCCATTTACGTAAATAAATGCCCACAAACAGATCCTTGCGGGTACTCTGAAGCCTAAGAAGCCAGCAGTAATGCCCTTTGGCTAAAACATATAATTATCAATATTGTCATTATTAAAAATACTACAGATAATTACTAACATGCAATTCGGTAGAAAATTTTGTGAAAAGTCAACATTTAATCTTTCTGGCTTTTACAAGCGTACAGGCGATCCTCTTAGCAAAGGGGAAATAATTTCCAGCTTCTCAGCGCCTTAAGTATTGTTCAACTGTCTCGGAAGGGAACAGCAGTTAACAATCTGTAGAGAGATGCTGTAAGTGCCGTAGTGAAGGGCTCCGGAAAATTCGACTAACTGGGGTTCCTTAACGTGTACTGATGTACTGATATCGCATAGTAAACGGGCCTCTAGAATTTCGCCTCCACTGAAATTCGACCACCGTGGCCGGGATCGAACCCACGTCTTTCGGGTCAGCAGCCGAGTGCCATACATCTGAGTTACCGCGGCTGGTGCACGGTGGCTCAGTATAAGATCTCAGAATATTTACGAAGCAGGAGAACATCCAAAACCGGCGCCGTAAACATGGCCTATTGCGTACGAAAGACACATACAAAATGGGCGACATCCCGAAGCTATCACGACTACCGGCGTTATGGTCACGAAGTGCGGACCAGCGCTTAAATGCCATGTGCCAACCACACGAGGTGGGCAATCGTTTGGTGACATTGCCGCTGCAGAAGAAGCCGCTCATGAAACATGAGGAAACTTGCGGGTGTGTTGTCCCTCGACTGGCCGCTCTCACCACTTGGTTGTACCAGTTCACTCGCCTTTCCTACCACAATGTTGTTGTTGTTGCCTTAGTGGCATGCCACATTGGATCCTAAGTGAAAAAAACGTGTTTGGTCAAGGTACATACTTGGACCCATTTTGGTTGGGGATGTTTGAATAATTTTACCTCAGATGTTCTTTTTTTTCTCAGATCTTCTCTCTAGCTCTCGTCCAAGCGCTCATGCTCTACCTGCAATTAAAATTCCAGCTCCATATTTTTTTATGAATTTTGTATGTACTGCGTGCGCCGAAGACAACGAAGTGTTTCGGTATATGCGCGTAGCGCTCGCTGTTAGTTCCTTCGAGCTTGCGGCTGGACGCACCATCCTTGCTTCGAGCTAGTTATTCCAGGCATATCTGCCCAAGTGCATTCCTTTTTATCGACGATGGCTAACGGTGAGTATAGAGACCACTTTTGCCGCACACATTCTTTCGCAGCAAACAAACACTGGAAGCTGAGTGCCATGCCTCGCGAAATGAGGTGAGCAGGCGTGAGTCTAGCCTGTCTTTCATTTCTGTATTTTTTTTGTGTGTGGGGGGGGGGGGGGGGGGAGCAAGTGGCGCAGTATCTGTCTCATATATCGTTGAACACCTGAACCGCGCCGTAAGAGAAGGGATAAAAGAGGGAGTGAAATAAGAAACGAAGAAGGAGGTGCCGTAGTGGAGGGCTCCGGAATAATTTTGACCACCTGGGGATCTTTAACATGCACTGCCATCGCACAGCACACGGCGCCTTTAGCATTTTTCCTCCATCGAAACGCAGCCGCCACGGTCGGTTTCAAACCCGGGAACTCCGGATCAGTAGCCGAGTGCCGTAACCACTCAGCCACCGCGGTATTTCTGTGGGTTATGTTTTGAGGTGCACTTAGAAAAAGAATACTGTGCTCTCATGAACTGCACTTCACTCACCGCTGATGTAAACTAGCACGTACATTAAAACTGAGGCGAGTGCGTGCAGCCCCCAGCCTCAACCCGTAGCGAGGTCGGAATGTTGCTGCTTCTCAGCTTCGCCGGTCCCGGATAAGAAAAGGCTTGCTATCTTCTGAGCTGCACTTTCCCTCGCCATTCGCATCTGTTTCCCGTGGGGCCTACGTCCTGAGCTGAACACCTGTTTTAGCACATTGTGCTTACGCGTGTCTCTTTCTCGCCCTTTGGCTCGTTTGGGATATGTTCACTACAGCCTAGACGCAAGTTGCGACCGCTTTTCGTATCTTCGTTGCAACAGACTAGCTTCTTTAGCACGCCCATGGCTATGCAGAGTTGGCGACGTACCTCCTTTAGTACGGACACGCCTATGGGGAGTTTGCAGCATATTATTAGCCAAGGGAAGCAAGTTTTTGCATTTAGGCACTGTGTAAATATTTCCTTGTCGTCGCCTCGTAGGTTAGAATGGCCCTACGCGCTTTGTAGGAAACGATTTTACAAAGCTCCTATTTTCCTGAATAATCAGCATAGGGAGAAATAATATATCGTTGTTATTTAAAGCTTACTCAGGCTTCCAAGACCATCACAGGGCGTATGTATGCGTTTCTGAATAATAATAATAAATGGTTTTTGGGGAAAGGAAATGGCGCAGTATCTGTCTCATATATCGTTGGACACCTGAACTGCGCCGTAAGGGAAGGAATAAAGGAGGGAATGAAAGAAGAAAGGAAGAAGAGGTGCCGTAGTGGAGGGCTCCGGAATAATTTCGAACACCTGGGGATATTTAACGTGCACTGACATCGCGCAGCATACGGGCGCCTTAGCGCTTTTCCTCCATAAAGACGCAGCCGCCGCGGTCGGGTTCGAACCCGGGAACTCCGGATCAATAGTCGAGCGCCCTAACCACTGAGCCACCGCGGCTGGTGCGTTTCTGAATGCAGAATAGGAAAATGGCACAAATGATAGAAGGTGCAAGGGAGAATGGTTCTCGAAGCACAAATTTTAGGCAGTGAAGGAACGACTGTTGCTTTTTTAAACAATCACTCTCTTCTAGGGCCCTTCAAAATGAGCTAGAATTTACAAGTTAGATTTGGTGGCGTTCTGTTCCTGCTTGCATTTTATAGTTTTCAGCCCACCACACTACTATAGAAGGGCCTTCCTGCGGAGGGAAGAGTTGCGACTACTCACATTTCATGCCTGTCATACGGAATTCGTGTTGCGCTTTACCACCCGACATTCAAACTTCCCGGCCTGTCTAGATTTGTAATAAGGAAGTAATTACTCATTGGCAGTTAAAGAAAAATTCGTCCTGGTCAGGGGTCCGAACTCGGGACCACCACATCACCGGAGCAGTCGCTGTACCAACTGAGCTAACCGGGACGGTAAGTTTATGGTAGGCTGAGAGCGCTTTGATCAATAACTTGAAGTGGGAACAGTGTTGGTAAAATGTTTAGGGGAATCCCCGAAGGTGGAGTAGAATTGTAATCCTGGTCCGGGGTCCGGGGATCCCGGACCAGGGCGAATTTTTTCTTTAACTACGAAGTTTCCGAGACAGCTGTATAGCTTTCCTTTGTAGCCGTATGGCTGCGCTCGGGTAGATGCCAATGTGTAATTACTCTCTAATTACAATTCTACTCCTCCTTGGGGGATTCCCCTAAACAATTCACCAACCCTGTCTAGACTTCTGCGAGTCAGTGGTACTTCTGGGAACAAGAACTCAACTAGTGCATGAAGGGTTCGACATTTTGATTACGCTTACACCATCAATTGCTTACTATAAGCAACAAATGAACCGGGATCAAGGCAACCGAAACAAGAAAAGTAAAAAGACAATTTTAGCCTGGAGCAGCTCAACACTAGTGCAGGTTGATTTCACTTCGAAAGTGCGAGGACTTTTCCAGGGGTGTTATTTAACCGCGCTTGCATTTTTTCGTGAGCACCCACCATATTTTTATCTTTGTGTTGAAATTTCAATTCACTTCTTAAGTTTCATTTGTTGCTGATTGTACCGTCGGGGACAAAGGTGGTATACTCCACGTAGCTGGAGCCGGAGCTACAGAAAACTGCATCGTAACGCCATCTACCAGCAGCATCTGGGATCGAGACAGCCAATCGGAGCCCTTTATTTTCTGCAGGCATGTCGCTTGACTTGTTTCAATGTTTCGTGCTTGAGCTCGCCAAATGTCATGCGGCGCCGCAGAAGTAGGAATCTGGAGGCCCGCTTTTCATTTTGTGGCTTTTTTTTTTTTTCACGCGCGTTCGAGATGTGGCTCGAGAGCTGGCGCGCGAACTGGCATGATGCGATAAAATGCCCGCGCGTGGAAGAAAAGACACAAAATGTAAAGAGGACCACCACATTCCTAGTGCTGCGGCGCCGCTCGGCATTTTGGCGAGCTGAAGCACGATAGAATGAAACCAGTCAAGTGACATGCCTGCAGATAATAAAGGGCTCCGAATGGCTGTTTCGATCCCAGAATCCGCCTGTAGATGGCGTGACAATGCAGTTTTCCGTTGCTCCTGCACCCCGGTGCGTGGAGTATACCACTTTCGTTCCCTATAGTACCTGTGCATCACGTTCCCTTTCACGAAACATTCATTTACACTTTTTCCAAGTTTTCGGCAAGTGTGCTTTCCACTACAACAATTACTGGCTTCCGAAGTTTTGAAAGGCATTTATTAAATCAAGCACAACTAAAGTGCAAGGAAAGCAGTTGCGATTCAAACAACTGTATATAAAATAAGAACTGAAGGTAAAGATTTTATATGAAAAATAAGACGTAAAAAAGTAATTAGCCGATAATATTACGCAGGGATGGGGAAGAAATATCACACCGTGGAAGACCAATTCTTCTGGGCGTTAATCTGCATGAATGTTTCCTGTTACAAGTATGTGTGCTCCTAAATGATGGAGAGTTGGGGCTTATTTTGTTTCAAAAGAAAATACGCTCCATTTTTTTTTTTTTGCAGCGCTACTCAAAGAGATTGCGACAAACACGTACTCTAATATATTTTTGGTCTTAATGACTTCATGAATATTTAATTGCTGGAAACTGAAGATACTGTGGCAAGCACGTATTGTTGAGCTATTCTAGTCTACACAATGTTAGAAGTTAACTGCTGCCAAGGGGTGTAAATCAGGCGACGCTACTGAACTCCCGGTCTCGTTTAACATACAAACTTTGCATTCGCTTACCTCGTCTCATAGCTACATCCCGAACCGACGCACTTTTATGTAAAATTTCGTGGAACTGCAGTAGCAAAAGCACCCTAGAAAATCGTAATTTGCGAAGTACTTTAATTCGATTAAACCAACGCACCTTTGTTTAAGAGCTTTTTTTCGGAAACTGAACCTATTTTGTGAATAGTAGGCGTGTGATTACCTAACACTTTGTGCTTGAGATACGTGGCTACTGCGTTACGGTAGACGTGAAATGCAGAAGCACCCGTGTACGCTGGGTTTAGGCGTATGTCGGAGACCCGCAGCTACGGTTCGATAGCAAAGGTGGTCGGTAGTAACTGCCCCTCCCCTATGGCCGATTATTTAGTCCACAGCTCTGGTTTGCGCGTACAACCCATTTAACTATTAACCTTTTGTCTTTTCAGATTCAATCTATCCAGGGCTGCTCTACTCAAAATGTAAGTCACTATTCCATTTTCGTGCTAAGAATTCTCATGCAGCGTGCCAGTCAACAGTTCTCCAAGCCCGAAAGGAGGCCGTGTCGGTATTAGTGCTTCGCCGTGGGGCGATGCTTACACCTTAAGTCATGTACAGGTTACAAGTTGTTTAGTATTATAGCGTGGTCGTCGACCGGTTACTCAGTCACAGCCACATGACGAAGCTTGGAAGCTAGACCGAGCATAGCATGCGCATGCCTACAGTGCTGCTTCCCCAATGCTAATGCAGAATGCTTGGGTATTATCCTGAATTGGACACGCGCCGGGGTGCTTTTATTTGGAGTCTCTTAGATCACCGCAAATAGCGAGCCCCCTTTGGCTGCAAATGGCCTTAATGTAAAGGAAGAATTTTTTTCCTTTTTTTGCTCAAGCGCGAACACATTACACAGGTTGTTATTAATATTTGCAGGAGGTTTATTACAATGACTCTGAATATAACGAAAGGCACTGTACAATTAGCAGTATAGCGGTTTATATATGCGATCAAGCCATGGTTAGCAAGTAATCAGGTAATGAGCGGGAAAGCTAAGAAACATTAATAACTTCTTCGGCAAAAGCTGGTTTACAAAAGAAGTTACATTTTAGTTGGTCGCTAAACATTGTTCGTGCATTAATGACATCAAGCCTTAGGTGTCTGCAACGCATTAAGGGTTGTTGAGTCAAATACAGCAATAGTAAAGGAGATTAAAGGTCAATGGCTTGAAAAGCTGACGACGAATGGCAACTTTTCCTCGCGGAACGGAGCAGGACAGAGCGGAACGTCATTCGTGTGCAGGAGACGTCAAAAGGTGATGCTTGCATTGAAAAAGGGTTTCGTGCTCATACGCGTAACGTCACCCGTTAAGCTTCCAAGCCCGTTACGCGGGACTGACCTGCAGATCGGTAAACGCTCGCGTGATATAATTAATGATTTATCAAGCTATGCAATCTAACTTTCCAATAACACCTCAACACCACAAACTCATTGGTTTTGGGCCGAAGCATTGATCAAAGGGTTTCTCAATGTTGCAGCCTCTTTTTGACCAAAGCCGAACTGGCACACAAGAAAATTGACTCGGGTAAAAGCAGGCACATAACTGTTACGAATGGCATCGTTGTGTCAAGCAAGAATAAGAAATATTAGAAAACGACAGGGTGCCTTACGAAGGCTTGAATATGTGTCTAAACCAGTTCCTTACCCTTTAATTTGTAGGAGTGCTTACCCCGGGGAAGATGTGTGTCGAGGTGTGTTCCCGTGAAAGCATTCAGACAAACAGCAGCGGTGATATTTAATTCGCCACACAAAAATTTGCCTTTTATAACCCAACCCAAGGAGTGTCGGTAAACTGCGCTACTTTCTTCGTCTCAACCACCTTCGGAATTTTCAGCTCCCGGCCAAACGATCTATTTCTGATGAGCTTTGGACTCGCCCATTGCACCGCACCAACTCACCCAGTCCAAGTTAATGCACTCCACGGTGCAATTAAGCATGCCTGAGTGCATATGGCTGAGAATCCAAATTTAACGAATTTACCGAAACTGAATAAACCAGAGCGCTTTAATTTCGTTTGATATTATCAAGGTACAAATGTATTTTGCATCAGCTTCCTGTGGAAGTTCTCTTGGATAGATTCGGGCAGGAACTTTATCCACAAAGTCGCGTTAATAAGGAACCGTCCTTCTTCCTCCTATGAAATTTGGTGCATATGAACCCCATATGCGTGTCCTGTGTTTTAAAGATTTTGTGCTTACAAATTTTGTTTAATTGTAATTTTTCTGTCACCCGCTCATTCGTTGCAGCATTTACCTACCCACAGATGAACCCTTATGTTGGTAAGATGTTTCTTTATTCGGCTGTAGTGTGTTTTCTACCAAGCACCACTTCTATAATACTAAAAGATACAAAAATATGTAACAGTAACACCATCACTTCTTTTGAACTCCTTACCGTGATTAGAATCATAGTAATTGTTCTTCTAGCTTCTTGAGTCGCACATGTAATTTTTTTTAATGCAGACGAACACAGCGGCAAAAAATACAGTCTCCATTCACCGTTTAAATAGCGAGAGGACTAGTTTACACCTCTGCAATAGATGAAGTTGTGTTCTTTAAAAAGAGAGACAATTATATATAAGTTAGGCATACTCATCTATTAGCATATTCGTTCTACACAGAAGGTTGTAATCTTCTCCATTGTCCCTTGTGAAAGTACCGCCAACCCTTCTAAATCATCATATTGAATGCATAAGCCTTCCTAGATAAATCCGAAACTTCCATCACGACTGAGTGAAGCTGGAATTTAAGCACAGGCTTCAGCATTAAAATATCACACACTGTTCTATTGATAGCATGCAACCCACAATGCCAATAAAACTTGTACGGTCGATGCCGCTAAATGTCTAACTTCCGCCCTACTAAAACATCTAAATCTTCGAGTCCTTTACTTTTTTCTTGCTTAATGTACTAAAATATTTAATTTCGGGGTTTGAATCTTTAGCAGAGCCAGTTACGGAATTCTGAATCAAGATTTTACCGGCTATTAGCTGCAGGTAGCCTTTTATTGGTGTAGTAGAACTTTCGGATTGCTTAGTTGGTACATAATATCTGAATAAACAGCATGCTCTGAAATAATGAACACACTATTTATTTATTGGTGTGTACCTGCAAAATTTACTTTCACCAACATAACTACGTTCTCCGCCAAGCTGGAAAGTTCATCTCAATTTCATCTCCAGACTGCATCCTGTATGATCAGCCGGTAAATATTGAGCTTCTGACCAGACAGGAAGTCGACTACTTATGGTTTGTGAAATTGTAAACTCTGGGGGCTACCGCCTCGACGCGACAGATGTATTGCGAGAGACGCTGTAGTGGAGGGCTTAGCATTAATATATTTACGACCTAGGGTTCTTTATCGTCCGCTGAGATTAAAGAGTGCGAGGGCGTTTTTGTATATTACCTCCTCCTAAATACGACCGCCGCGACTGGGATGAAACCCGCGACCTTCGAATCAGGAGCCGAACGCCGAAGCCACTGAGCCACCGCGGCGGGTAAATTTGTGCCTTCAACCGACATGTTCCGCAAGCGATACAATGAAAAAGCTCTGGTTTGCGGTGCTAATCCGTATGCGAACTTCAGTCATTATCGACAACAAAAAAAAGCGATTTACTCACACAATCTCGAGCTAGCACTGGAATGTGAATGCTCCATTTTCTTCTGCTCTCTGCTTTGAGAAATCAGGCCGAAGTTGCAATTTTCTAGCGCTCACTAAACAGAAATGTAATTCCTATATACGTGGCTTTGATCGGTCCCTCTTGCTAAGAGCAAGTTGGAGCATATGATGGACTCACTTTATCACATGAGAAAAGATTTTTCCCGTTTTTTCTGACTTCCTTTCTGAATTTTTTGACCTCTTGTTATTTGAATAAAAGTAAATGATTATTCAAAACACTTATTTCTCTCTACGTTTAAACTCTTCTTAGCGATTTCATGCCATTAAAATCGCTGCTTATTGCACAGCGAAGCACTGGGCATATGATGGAGTTACTATATAGTATTTAAGGTGATATATTGCCCCTGATTTACTGTTATTTCCTTTTCCCCCCCCTTTTATAAGAGGAAAAATAAATGAATTATCAGATGCGATTTCTCTGTAGGCCTTACCTATTTGTCGACAATTTCATGCAGTCACTGTTCTTGCACATTTCTCTACTTCGCCATTTCAGAGAGCTCCGATAAGTCAACGAAGAGTGGTAAGCACACAGTTTTGCCTCCCTTCTTTTTTTTCCGCATGCGGGATACACTTTTTGTTCCTTGACGCCAAAAGCCCCACTGGGAGAGCCATTTGAACGCATTTTATTGTGTTGAACAAGAGCACTACCAGGTGCTGCATGATATCTCATTTTACCAGTCCACTAAGTTAAGAAAGCGCCATATGCGATAACGTACATAAGTATCATTTCATAAATGTTACTGGAATTCACAAGAGATAGTATCAAACATTAAAAAATGCGCTAAAGTTACAAAAACAGCAGTTTTTCTTTCTTTACGGCATGAAAACCATTTACTGCGCGTTAGCATTTCTTCTCATAGAAGCATATCAGGGAGCAGCATAGCAGCGTGTCAGGAAGTTCTAGGAAGATGTGGTGAGATGTGAAGCATATCGGAATTCTTTTCTAAGTCTAGCAAAAAAAAAACTGCTGCAGAAACGTTTCCACCGCCGATCATTGTTTAAACGTTATTTTACTTGTCTATCGTCATAGGGCTCAAAGTGTATCCATAGTATCGTAAGTGATACGCGTTCTACTTCGGGTCGACAAATTTGTACCAAGAACTCTCACTTTCGGCGTGATGACATGAATGACATCCAACGCACGTAGACGTTTGTTCCAATCGTGATGGATATCATTACTTTCTGAGAAGTAAATGTTCGGCGAAATCTCATGAGTACAATTTCTACTTGTCTAAAACTTCAGCAAACGCACGAAATATCGAAACAGGGCTAAAAGAAGCTCTAGTAGAAGTGCGAGAATTTTCTCCTGGGCTACTCTTATATTTTTATGCCAGCACGTTATAAATGAGATGCGACAGCTTGCCTAACAATAGGGTATGCTTTCTGTAATGTAGAACGAAAGGCAGGGCCCAGAAATTGCACTCACTATGGAACCAAATGCTTTAGATGCGTAGAACTGCAGACTGGGCTAGTTGGTGTTGATGCATAGTGATGGTTCAACAGCGCAAACACACACAGACCAAGTAAGAGACTGGCTTGTGTGTCTCGTCTCTTACTTGGTCTGTGTGTGTGTTTGCGCTGTTGAATCACCACTATGCTTTAGATGTGAAATGTTGGTCTATAGATTGGGTATCGGAAATTTTACCCTGTTCAGTAGATTTTTGGAACAGCTTTGAGTTCGGCGCTATTGTACACATCCCTGGAACTGCCAACGAGCCGCGTACTGTGACCTCTGTAGCGATGTTACAGCTCCGGCTAGGCTAAGCTGACATAAAGGGTGGTAGCCGTCTTTAGTACAAGCAATCTTTAAGCGTCAGAAATTACACTAGACCCTCCACCAAATTTCCCAGCTACAATGGTTATCTCTGTGCAATATAAGGTTTTATAATTCGAGGCGCACGCTGTTAGAGTCATGGTTTGTTTCATACTATTACTGGACTAATTACCAAGTCGTGCTTCACATCTGGCAAAGGAACGATGTAGTGCTTAATGCGCCTCATGTAAATAATGCACTGCTGGGAACAACACTCACAGCGCGAGGAAAGGGAAAGCGCAACCCCTTGTTATATTCCACCATTTTATTCGTAATTTCTAAGTAACCCCTCGTGAAATGTGCTCAGACCACAAAGCCTCTGTTACAGGTCAGGCTTCCTATGGCTGAGAATACTTTGAGATTATTAATAATAATAATAATTGGTTTTGGGGGGGGGAAAGGAAATGGCGAAGTATCTTTCTAGTATATCGCTGGACGCCTGAACCGCGCCGTAAGGGAAGGGATAAAGGAGGGAGTGAAAGAAGAAAGGAAAAAAAAAGGTGCCGTAGTGGAGGGCTCGGGAATAATTTCGACCACCTGGGGATCTTTAACGTGCACTGACATCGCACAGCACACGGGCGCATTAGCGTTTTTCCTCCATAAAAACGCAGACGTCGCGGTCGGGTTCGAACACGGGAACTCCGGATCAGTAGTTGGGCGCCCTAACCACTGAGCCAACGCGGCGGGTCTTTGAGATTATTTCTTTGTCTTTTTCTCCCAACCAGATAGCTCGTCACTCACTTGGGATGAACTCAGTAAGTAGCGTTTTCCCAGCAACGGATTACAAAGCACGCTGCTCCACAGATCAAAACGCAAGATGCTAAAAATAATCATTCATTCAACGAGATCAACTAAACCCCGTCATTCGTAGCTCATTCTACACACAATATCTGAGCTTTTGAGCTGTTTGCAAACGGAGTACAGACGATAAATTTCGAACGAAAACAAACGTTATGATTTGCTTCATGGGCTTAAGGAGATGTCTTCTAGCGTTTTTTTCAGTCGCAGGCGGTAAGTGGAACGTAATTTAGTATGAATTTGGATGGTTTTCAGTGAGCCACTAGGAATTTTCACCTACTTTGAGTGACATCAAGGTGCACTTCCGTCCATTATTGTGATGATCCAACCCATTGGTAGTTCTCAGGAACAACCAGTGCCGGTCGGCAACGCCGGCACCTCATCAGTATTATGGCAGACCAGGTTGGCCGGTCGGCAGTGATGTCAATGTGCTCTTCAGCACTGGCGTCGAAATAAATCGTGTCCAATTAACTACTAAAGCTTCGCGCTGGTGTTTTAAACTCGTTTTCATGATAAATGAGCAATGATTTCATTATTACATTTTTTTTCAAGGCAAAAACTGACCACGAATAACTTCCTGTCTATACCCCTTTAATATATGTAACAGGTACAGCACACGCATAATACACAAATGAGAAAACGTTCTGGAATACTTACTGGCTATCCCATAAGTAAGCGTCCTAATGAATACACTTTTCGAAAAAATTACCTCGGGCATCACCACTGCATTTGACTGGAAAACATTACTTTGCACATGCATTAATAGTAGGCTTAATAGAATCCTGCTCAAACAGGAAAAAAATATAGTTGCCCGGTGAATAAAAGTATCGGTATTGCAGTGAATTCACTCATTTTATTAATTTAGGCATAGCGTGTATCGTGTCATCTGAATAACCTTAAATTGCATGAAAACTAATCCAAAAAGATGCCAGTGAGAGGGGGGTGCACACACGCCACGTATATCACAGCAAGTTTACTGTGAAATTGACAGGATTGCGCAAAAAGCGTACAGGCGCTAAAGGACGGAGACAACACACACACAAGACAAGACTGGCGCCAGTCCTGTCTTGTGTGTGTGTTGTCTCTGTTTTTTAGCGCTTGTACGCTTTTGCGGAGCCATGTCATGCTACGCCCAAGTAGCTCAAATGAAAGTCTTCCTGTGAACTGTTCTTTTTGTTCTTCGGTAGAAGATAACTTCTTGGAAAGTGTAAAGGTAAATTCGAATGTGAAAATAAGCAATTATTTCTGTTAATGTTGTCCCTGCGGAAAAAAATCCTGCAGTGCGATCATACCGCATGCGCCGTCGACAAGCACTTCTGTAGGCAAACAAATCAGCAGATCGCATGACTAATTTCTGCCCAGAGTACAGGGTGTGTAAAATTAGGCTCCACGAATTAAAAAAAAATGAATGCACGCAAAAGTACATTAATGTAAATTAATCCTGCGGCCAGACGGACACAATCAGTGCGAAAAAAATTGTGACCTTAGATTCAGAAATTAACTAAGACGCATTAATTAACTATTTATTCTGCATTTACGTTGCGCAATTGTATTGAAACTTAGAGGCAGGGGCATTCAATGATTATTCGCTTTTGCGCACGTTTAGTAATGCGCCTGTGCCCCGAGATACATGCGTCTAAAAGTTCAACACAAAGCATGTAATTAAGAATTCTTGATCGCGGCGCTCGCCATGAAGCTCCACTCATATGTGACGCAGCTATGGCGTATGTTGCTCCTGCCTGACAAGAATGTGACGTGACAGGCGGCGGTTATTCATTTTCACTTGCTGTGCTTGACCGCATGCGAACTCAAAAGTGGCACCATGTTTTATCACTTATCATAGCGCTCGCCCCAGGCTGCCGGCGCAATGATTCTTAGGTTTCAAGAACGAGAAGCTATCACCGTCACCTTCAACTCCACATTGTTTTCAAGGCGGAGCGCCATACGCAACAGTTGTGTCCTACCGGAGACCAGCCTCATTCTGAATGCCGCGGTTTCTCAAAATTCCACGGTTTGCGCTGAAGTTTTAGACGTCCTTATATCAGGACATGGGACCGATACTGAAATAGTACAAAATAGAATATTGTTGAAATGACAGTGACTGTTTTCATTATGATCATGCACATTAACAGCAGTGCACAAAAATTTAATTAACGAATTTTGATAACTATCAAGTTGCGAAGACAATTTTGCGCCCTGTGTCCGCCTGGCCACACACACAATAAATGAAAAATTAATTGTAAATGGCAGTTTTTCCAAATTTACAATGACAGCTATTTTTGTAAATCCAGGAAACCTATTTCTAAACACCCTCTATATAATCTTTGGAGGACGGCATTGCACACAGCAGCAAAACTGAAGATACGGCGCTCTGAAACCTACACAGCTTTCGCTTAGCATTTAAGCGACAGACAACTTGACACACTGCTTGCATGTACTCCATAGTAGTGGCCTAGCCATTTTTATTTTCCTGCTTGCTCATGAGATAAATGCATGTAACTATGAAATTTTCAAGCTAGTTCTATCTAATGGGGTCTTTTATTTTGGTCGGGTTTTTTTATCGCTTTTAGGGCAGCAAGAAATGTAAGTACAGCTTTAGATGGCATTAGTGTTTGAGCTTTGCTAAACAGGCATTTTCGCACCACTCAATTTTACATAATGGTCGTAAAGATAAGAACATTAGCGCCACTTATCTCATTTTCTCTTTATAACAAGTGTACTGCTACTTTATTTTTACCTCCACGACATTGCGCGAGCAAAGAAAAGAGGCAAATTTCCGGTTTCAGAAAACATATTTGATGAGTGCGCCCTGTATATTCGTTGCCGGAAACTTAATCAAGACCCTCCTTTTTAATTGCTACAAGTAATGTAGTGATGTCACCTATATTTATTTCTACAATTCTTGATATTATAAGACAGCCAATTAACAGAAGCTTCAAAGAACTTGATTACTTGGCTGTTTTTTAACTTTTAAGTTTCTACATTTTTGGTGCTAAAGGCTCCAAACAAATCGCCTTCTTTTCATGTCGCTATTATGAGAGCTGCAACATTAAGATGAGCGGGTCATTCAGCTAACGCGGGTAAATGAAACCCTAGCCGAGGCGAGCTGCTGAGCCAGTTAATTGCCTTTTGTGGTGTTTTTGTATGCACTATGAGAAATTGAATACTAGCCGAAATCAAGAAGAAATGGACTTGGGCAGGGCATGTAATGGAAAGTCAAGATAATCGATTCTCGTTAAAGGTAACGGACTGGATTCCAAAAAAAGACAAGCATAGCAAGGAATGCCATATATATTGGGGGGGGGGGGGGGGGGGGCGGATGAGATTAAGAATCTTAATTTCCGGAGATGAGGTAGCCGCGACTGGCATTGTAGAGAGTTAATTTGAGACATATGAAAGAGGCCTTTCTCTTGCAATAGGCGTAGCCAGGCTGGTGATAATGAGGATGCTAGCGAAATCTTGCGCTTGCCACGGACTTGGCCTGTTTGATAATTTCAATTATTATCTGTAAATCAAATTAATAAACTGCACATCTCTTGTTTTTTATCTCACTTGTATTACCTAGAGCTGCAATATATGCCGCTTCTGCGTATGTGCACAGGCTGATATGGGCGATATGTGATGCTCCCCGCTTAAGGACACTGATTACTTCCCGCAATAACGAATGTGTAACTGGAAGCGAATCGTTCAAAGCCGTTCTATTGTGAGTGTACTGAGGCGCAGCAGGTGCAAAATATTGAAATAATCTTTCAACGGCTGTGAAGTGCTTATGTGGTCATCAAAGGGGTGTGAATTCTGGAAGAATTTATTTTATCGTGAATTCCAATAATTGCCCAGTCGCAATTGCTGGTTCCTTTCTTTCAATACAGAATGTTTCTTTATTATGCTTGAAAGCTCCATGAACTTTCAAGCGAATAAATGGGTTTGCGTTTTGCCTCTAAGAGAATCAATTCGTGAAGTACAGCATGAATCTATGCGCGTGAAGTTTTTTGCAAAAACCCGAGTCCCAAGGGGGGCGGGGGGGCGGGGGGGACTTGTTCGTCATTTGCCGCCTACGTTTTACCTTGTGGCTTTTGTAGATCATTCTCAAATAAAAAGGGGGACATCATATTCATGCTACAAAGTATCGCGGTTCAACTGCCTCTGAAACGCGCGTTCATTACTGAAAGTAAACAGAGCATACAGAAACTTTTTCTTCACAAACTTTTCATTATTCTGAGTGGGAACACGTTTAACAGTCACATGCATTTGGCGCTATCATATCTTTCTGTCAAAAAATTCTGTTTTTGCAAAATGCGCTTATTTCACACAATAAAGTGCAAATAAATTGTTTAGACCTGCCTTAATAATGAGATGGCTTGTAAGTTTGTTCTTCTCTCTTGAGAGATAAGGTCCACTTTTCTGCTTACCGCATGCCCATTTTCTGCAGAGCACAACCCGAGGGCAATTAGTTTATGGTTAGCGTAGAAAACAATGCACATTGAATTTTTTTCCTCGCGTCTCACAATTATTAAAAGATACAGAATAGTGGTATCAAGGGTGTGCAAGGCACATCGTCAACACCCGAAAACATACGACCCCATTTTGGACCCCTCGATATTTCTCAACATTTGACTTGCGCTTTTGGCTTGTTAAAAACTGCCCGCACTGCTAGGTGACCACGCAATTATTACTCAAGGTGTGGTCATCATGCAAAGCTGGGTAACCACACCATTACATATCAATGCGTGGTAAACACGATCAGTTTTGGTTCAAAAGCAGGACTTCACGCAGTATTTCAGTACGTCTGGCAAGGCATTCGATCGGTTGCGGATGTTGTGCGCGTAAGGTGGAATGAAGGGAACGTATGTATTTATTACCATGAAAGAACTGTAAGAGTTAGGCTGACCTTATGGAGGTCATTCTAATTAATCAACCAATAAACTCTAAAGAATTTGGTTTTTAAGGTATACAGCAAACGCTGCGTAGTTGATAACAGAATGTTTACAATTAAGTTTTAACAAAATATGCAACAAGCAAGGTAACCGAATCAGAAAGAAATTGGTCAGTAGGTGTGCATCATTTTCATTTAAAGAAAAATACACATTAAATGAAGCCTTCCGTTTCTCTTGGAGGGTTCAGGTTGACAGAGGGCGTGGGCAGTATAAACCCCTTTGTTGTTTACAACTTCATTGTGATCATATGTGTTCTGGACATGTGCAAGAAGCTGACTGTTGTAAATGCGGTAATCGGAATGCTATCGCAGGCGAGTGGCAATATGGCGGCGCCAAGAATGGCAAATTTGAAATGGCGTATACGCAGAATTTCAATCCGTCTTGCAGTTCATGATGCGTTGTGTCTTGGTCAAAGGAGTTGGAACACGGGCGCTCGAGGAAACAGACTTAGGTTTCGAATGGCTCGCATTTCCTTGATATTCTGCACTAAAAATGCTTATGCTGTTTGGCGTACACTTACAGGGACCGCTCCATGTTGAACTTAACAATGTTGGCCACTTTCTGCGTCCTCGTCGTCATCATCTGCATCGGTGTCCTGCTGGCATTCACAATCGGTGTGTCTTGAAGATATCTTATTGATTTATCCCAACTATCGATAAATAAGAAAGTATACGTGGTTTACCTTTGCGCTCTCTCCAGGAAAGCGCATTCTCAGTTTGCGGAATTCAGCGCGCATTTTAAGTTTTAGAAAAGAAATAGTCAAGGATGCCAGGGGCAGCATCACCGAAAGTTTCTGGAGTAAAGAGAAAGCATAAGAGTGCAGTTGGATGATTAGTGTAGAGAGAGCAGAGAACTCCAGCGACTGTAGATGGAAAAGACACATTAGCAAGGCTCATTTCTGCAGCCTCAGTCACGCTGAAAATGTCATTTAAAAAGCCCCTGGAAATGATGCAGGCTCTGAAGCGTAGATCGTAGTAGGTCACCCTTTTTACGATCACAGAACTCAGAACCATAGCAATGGCATAGCCCGCAGACAGTTTTCGAGGCCTCATATATGGCGCCACCAATTATCACTATAGCCAACTATAGCAAAGCTGCAGCCACTTTTCCTTTGTTTTTTAATCAGCTTGAGTAGTAAAATTTAATGCTGCAAGAGGCGCTAAACTTTCCTCCATTCCCAGTTTTGGACCCAGCGGTGTGCCGCAATTTCTGCATGAATGAACCGTATGGAGAGTTTGAAAGTGGAAGAAACGAGAGCAATTGGTTTATGCTTCCTCAACAGTACCTGGCACAGCACCCAAAGCGGTGCTATGCAAGTGGCAAGTGATGGCATCCTATTCACAGAGAATGGAAGACCCTGTCGTTATATCGGTGTCGTAAAGCCAAAATGCGACAGCGAAGGCATCATTCATAAAGAAAGTACTACTCCCCGCATGCTTAACATTGCCCGATAAATGCGTGCATGTAATTAGCATCAACAGGTTGGCCGTAAGAATGCTCAGCGATAAAACTCTCACGAACATGACACGCAAGATTAAGGCAGCAGATGCTCGCCCTGATCACCGTTTACCACTATTTAACACTGGTCTAAAAGGCTCAAGAATTCCTACAGGCTCCCTTCCACAGCATTAGAGGTCCATGAAGGCATCGAAACAAAGTATAAGGATTTCCGCTCTTTGCTACCACAAGCAATCGTTGTTACTTGACGAAGCTACCTACACCTTGATTAATTTGTGCGAAACACCGTGTTAGCTATTACTGAAAGTGCGCGCGGCAGCAGCTCATCGAATTAATCAGATTCTTTGCAAATATAATTTATTTTACGAGGCTTTAGCCACGATATGATCAAATTCATTTATTAGCAGTACCTCACTAAACTATGTGCTTCGGCGTACATCTTGTGACAGCCGGCTTTGAAAATTGCTAGCGGAATACATAAAGCTTGTATGCATCAATCCCTTTATTTTTCGTTTTGTTTTTCTTTTTCAGGTGACACATTAAAGCCAACGGCAGGTGAGACGAAGCTGGGGAAAAACCCATTAAAACTCGCACTCAGTATAGCATTTAGTGTATTCGATACTCTAATCTTCGCAATGTCCTTCCCTCTCCTTTACCGCGCAAAATTAAACAAAACGGGTAGGCACAATAATGTATTTACTCATCGTAACCACACCGAGGTAAACTAGCATCTGGTCAGAACTTGCTGAGGCTTATAAGTAGCGTAGCAGAAGAGAACGTCACTTATTGATGCATATTCCTAACGCGGTAAACAACCTAGTATTTGGCTCAAGTTTCCTATTGCATCACTGCTTTTTGTCTTCTTGCTAGTATGCCCAATGCGGAAGAAGGAACGTGAATTCGTCACGATGGGACCAGCTGTTGCTTTAACATGTGTAGCTTTGCTCCCTATCACACATGGACAGCCTGAAAACATTTAAGAACAACTGCGCTCTTGCTTACGACGTGTTGTCCTCATTTTACTTCAGGAGCTAATTGAGATCGGGTATATCCGTTCTCCCAGACAATTCGCAGTTTCTTTTTACACGTGCAGTTTATTCCGCATACACTCGCGTTGTAATACTTCTTACTTTCCCGAAGTCTTTGGCGCAGATCATGACTCCGGTGAATTTGCTGATGGCACCGGGGGTCCGACGATGACAACTGCTGATCCAGTTCACCAGGAAACCGTCGTGCCATTGCTCGTGCTACCGATGCCTACGCGAGAACAAGCCAGTGCCCCAGGCCTGCTGACTTCGAGGCTCCCAAAGATACTGAGTGAACAAATAGTTGAACGCCTAAGTGACCCGCTCCCATCCCATTAAAATTGTCATCACTCCGCGTACGCAAGTGAACTAGTTGCATGCACCATGCGGCGGCTCAAGATGCTGCCATTTTTTTCTTAGAAGCTGCCTTTTGCAGCTTTTACCTTGAATTTCACTTTCGATCTATTTCCAAAACCCTGTGCTTGAAACATTGGCTCAAATTGGTGCTTTAGTCTGATGAACACTCTCGCCGCAATGTAGCCAGCGCCTCTTAATTTTCAGGCTGCCTGAGTCACGGCCTCGTGTGACAATTCATGCTCGCACCGACTGCAAAAAAACAACAGTTCATTCCGTGCCAACAAAAGAGTTCAAAAAGGTACAACGTAAAAAAATATCAGTGGTGTTCAGGCATACAGTCCGAGTGGGTGTACCTTTTGTTTTAGCAACAGTAGATCATGCGCCTATGCTGCAACGCTTTAACCCCCCCCCCCCCCCCCCAAGAAAAGGAGCATTGCTACAGGAAGAGAATAATGCAACAGAAATACAGGAATTCAACGCGGTGGAAAATACGGGGCGGCAGGCCTCGTAGCCACTCACTCAGAGCACCAGCCCCACATTCGACTCGCTGCGGCTTCCCCGTCGTCATCCAGCCGGAAATGGCTTCACCGTTCATGAACAGTACGGAGAGCCTAGGCCACCGACAGCATGACCGCTCCGCGCATCGACGCTCCAGCCAAAGTCGCCACTGCGGCCGGCTTTCGCGGGCCTTATCTAGTCAATCCCCGTCATGCGATAGCGCGCATGTCACCGCCTTTCTTCGCCGGTAACACTTGAGTCATGCGCAGATACACTGCACCGGCTCGCAGCTAGGTTACAGCTAACAAACGCGCATCGTTCTTTCCGTAGCTTAAAAGGCTGTAGCTCTGCATTTATCAGAAGGGGTCACTGTCGGGAGCTGTGGAGCTCGGGGATTGAATGATGCTGCCTTCCTAACCACCAGCAATATGCACCAAATTGTTCATTAAAACGCAAGACAGTTTGATTTCACGAACTTGAACCTGCTCAATGCAATTCGGCTTAATGCTGAGTGCAAGTTTTGTTTCTAATACGTGCTATAAACAATTCTAACCAAACGTAACCAAGACACAGATTTCGTAAAATTTAAGAGGAAATGTGTACACTATCTGTCCATCCGGGTAGCGAAATATGCTTGCCATATTAAACTCTCATCCAGATTCTGCCTGAGCTGTTAACTTGTAAACTTTCAACGCGGTGGGACTTTGCATGATGGACTTTTACCGCAGTTTTTGTGTTAGATTTGCGGACATGCTTTAGTATTAGTATAAAATTTAAAGAGCCATCGATTTTTTTGTTCCAAAGCATGTTACATTCGCCAAATCATTGCGAGGAAAGCCATGACAGCAATGAAATTGCAGAAATGTAATGGCAAATGTGACGTAGAAGAATCAGGTAGTAGATTGCTCTTGTTCTTGGGTTCAACCCAGCTAGTGCATGCTGTTAATATGCTATTAAGAATTTGCCTAAAATTTGAAATGGACTGATAAAAACATATACACGTACGCGTTTTCTCTCCCACCCAGCAATAATTCTGGACAAAAGCCTTTTTCAACAAGAAATAGTTCACGAACACACTTTTTTCATACTCTAGTAGTGCACTATAAACAATCAATTTATTCGCCAGATCTCCCCTCGGCGAGCTTGCATTTTTTTTTTGCAATGAGCCTTTTTGCTATTCTCAAAAAGCGCTCCCTTATTGGTTTCTCATGCCAGATTTAACAACTCTATGCAAGTGGTGGTAATTTATTTATTTATCTATTTCAGGATACTACAGGCCACTGCTTGACCCAAGCAGGAATTAATTTACATTGTTATATAACCAGAAGAATAAGATTATACAATATTAGCAGCACACGGATGCCAAAAGAATAAAATTATACCATCTTAGCAGCACACGGATACAAAACATACATACTTTAAAACGAACATTTTGCTACGCATAAGAAGAATGGACCTTCAATATTTCCATAAAAGTACGTTAAAATATTCCAATATTCAAAATCTTCGTCCAAAAAAGCTGGACTTGTAATTGGGCTACGGCACACTGCATGCTAGAGTGAATGTCTACGCATTTAATCATGTCGACATAAAGGCTTCTATATTAGATGTTCTTAAATTTGCTAAAACCCCTTGTTTTTTTTTTTTTTCAAGAATCCAAACTTCTGTTACATTCTTCTTTGGCTGTGACTAAGGGGTGGTGCACTGACACACTCGCAGCTTTTGCGTCTCAGTCACATGTGTTATGGCTAACGCTTCCCGGAACGTGTTGCGGTTATTTTCCCAGCAGCAAAAAGAAGCACAACACGTCGCTCCGGCATGATGTTCTGCGTCGTCGGGGAGAACTTCATGCATCCAGAGGTGTTTTCTTTGTCCTTCTGCGACTACGCCATCTATCCTAACCTCGTGGCAGAAGACGGCGACTTCTTGCCGCTCTACGGAAACAAGTCCTGGACGACGTTTAAAAAGGTACCCTTAGTACAGTGCATTCGATTGCTTTAGCGAAAAAATATGATCGTGCATCCCTCAATTTCTTTTTCTATCTCGGCTCTTTTTAATATACCAAGTCTCGCAAGCAAATGCGAGATGCAATGATTCCAGTATTTATTTTGGTGACTGGGCTGCTACCATAATGGACCGCTTATCTCTAATTGCAAAGATATCTTTGAGGAAGTTGCTTGCTCGTTTTCGCGAAGGTTTTATATACGGGCTCTATTTTGTGATCTGTATTGCTCTTCATGAGCGGGTTCTTCTATGCGCAGGCCATTGCGTCTAACCGAAACGTGGCATCCGGACTAAGTTTTTCGGTCAACGGCGTTGGTGAGCAACGCAGCACCGTGTCCTGCATCCCAGATATGTACGTGCAGCTCATGGAGCTTGTTTATACGATGAACGTGTCAGCCATGGGAGTGTTGGATTTTCCACGTCACCGCAGCGTCAGCACCAACACCCTGCAGTCAATGTTTGCGGCAAGTTTTTTCACTCTCTATCATAGTGAACAAGTGGTGATACATCGCACTTACAACAACGCTCCCTGTACTACGATGGACCTTGCCAGACGAAACATGTCAAACGAGGCAGTTTTTAAGACAGTTACGGTTTATATGATTCTACACGGTGGTTCTGGATGCGGACGAGAGAAGAGCAAACCTCCTCAAGTTTTTCCTGTTGGGTCACAATACTGGTAGTTAGAGCCATTTACCTTCAACACCAAATCTTGAGAGTTATCAGCTTCATTATCGCTATCAACCCAAGTACAGTCTTTGTAAAAATATAAAGCCCAAATGGTTTGCGTTTAAGCCGTGTAACGCGGCTCTTAGGTGCATTTGACAGTCCTAAGTTTGGGAGGGTTGAGGACCGAAGTCCATTCCGCCTTCGTGAGATTAGAGTCCCTGGGCATGCGACAGGAGCCGCGCTGTAGGGCTGAGAAGCAGACCAAACTTTTGACAAAGACTGTACGTCCTCTTTGTCTTCTGCAGCACAAAGGCCTCTGCCAATCATTTCCACTTAACCTTGTCCTCTGCCAGCCGCAGCCACCTTTCCCTCCAAAACTTCCTAACCTCATCTGCCCACTTCTGTTTCTGCAACCCCCTGTTACGCTACTGGCCTTCCATTGGAATACAGACTGATGCCCTAACGGGCCATCAGTTATCTTGCCCTAGCCATGCGCATTATTTCTTGATTTTGGCTAGGATATAAGTCAGTCGCGTGTGTTTCCTCACCTGTCTCAGATTTAGACCCTTGAAATTTCATTTCCCTAGTTCCCTGCGTCTGAGACTGTTATTAGGTTCCAGACCGAAAGAAAGGACAGAAGGATGTTCTGTGGGTAATTGTTTCTAGCCGTGTGCAAGACACTGTTAAAATTTTCGTCATATTTTAGGTTGCTGTTTTTTTTCAACATACTCTATGACGATATGAGCATTCTGTAAATTCGGTTTTATTGGCGTTGCGTTGTAAATTGCTATCGTGTACTAAAGTCCTCGGGGCATGCAAGTGGCAATCAACGTGCATAGCTTTGCAAACAGCAAGTGGATGCAGAAAATATTTCTGAGAGCGGAAGTTGCAGCTAAGCTCTCGAATATCTGGTAGTGAAATGAGCTGAAGATTAGCACATTATGCACCCATATGCCAAAATCGACAGTTACGTGTCCTTGAAACTTTTGTCTGCCATAGTACGTTCACTGGAAGCGTTCTCGCCTCCTGCAGATTCTGCCCAACGCACTTGACGTTTAAGAATATGATATATGTGCGCAACCTAGCCAACCTACCCATGTAGAAGTTTCGATAAAAGTTCTCATTATTTTGTAAGTCGCATTCGACGTTATACAAATGGTAGGCCACTGAAGAATTATCCTCTCAGTTGGCTTGCGTGCAGCGGGTTGTCCTATTGGACAAGTTGTCACTCCACTGGCTCTTTTTCCTTTTTTTCAACGCACCGGCATGACGCATTTGTGCTCTTTCAGTTCTTAACGGCTTCTAATGCAATATTGCACTTCCAGACCTTGGCGAAAGTGCTGACGGTGCAACACCATGCTGAACCCATGACGTTCTTGGGTGTGTGGCTGCACACCGCAAAGCTTGCTCGAAGCTTTGTGTACGAGGTATCGGCCATGACGTGAGTACACATCCTAATTAAACGCACTGCTCGGTAGAAAGGGCGTTCATTAAAAGATTTCGAGCGTGGTTATGAGTGCCTTGGAATACATTAGTAAGCATGATATCTACGGAGGATGTGCATAGGTATGGTATATTTTTTCTTCCGCTTGTCCATCTACCCAGAAAATGAATGAGACATCGAATACATTTTTTGCAAACGGACCAGAGTGTAATGCTCGCGAAGATTGTACGTGCGGCCTGCCTACGCAACAGTTGACGCCTAAGCCTACTTTGTGGCAAATAGATGTGAGCCGCATCCGCTGCAAAGAACGAAGAACTAAAAACGACGATAAATACTGCGAACGCATGGGCACTCGACGAACCGCACAGTGCGGCTGTCAGAGCCATAAATTTAATGATTTCAGCAGAATGAGGCACTTTTGGTAGGGAAGCGGTCACGTGAAGTTTGCGTTTCGTTTAGAGTAAGAAGTTTCTTGAAACGTTTGGGTGGTCCTGAGACTTTTGGGTGATTAGGTTTCTGCATCTACCACATAAGGTAGCTCAAACAAGAGCAGCTTAAAGAAATTATGCACTCATGGTAAAGAGTTGTTGCCCCATAAAGCGCTAATACGCAGGAAAGTTTCAGTATTTCGCATGAGCTCAACGCAAGCCCCACTAGCGTTGCACGCATATGCAAACAGAATAAACGGCTCGAGAGAACCGCTGTAGTCTTGCCTGCAGGAGAACCGATTTTCATATTGCCAGTTAGGTCATTTCCTAATATTAATAGTGATATTTACTTTCTCTTTCGTCGGCTGTGGCGAACAACAAAGAGTGATTATTTATGCTCTGGTTGCAATGCAGCATATTACCGTACAGGTGTCTTCTTGGGTCACCCAAAATTCACCACGCATTATTTAAGTTCCTGTTTTTCATAGCACATGGTCACGCGGACGTCTCACATGTACAGCTTTGGCTCACCAGTATGGGCTATAAACCACAGTAACTACATATAGACAGCATCAAAATTTTAGATGTGTGCGCTCTGGAAACATTGCAGTGCTGCCTCATGGTCCGGCTGCCTGGTATTGTTACTTGCGGAAGGAGTATGTGCATGCGCTCATAAGTGCAATCATTTCAAATTATTAATTCGTGTGAGTGCGCCGATGTAAATAGAGTTTGCTAGGCGTGTGCTCAGATAACTGAATCAAATACTAGTTGCGTAGCATAGCTACTGAACCGAATATGGGCAGTGTCTCTAGAAACTAAATCGAATACGAGTAATGTCGAAGAGTGACAAAACTTAGTCGAATACTAATGCAATAGTCGTACGAATATTCGCTACTTGTGCGAATATTTGTACCAGAGGCGGCACTGCAGTGCGGAGCTATAACGCATGTAGATACTACTCTAACTTTCAAGAAGACGCAACGCTGATATCCACTAAAACCGTAGGACCATCGGTTAGTTGATATCTGGTTTTCCGGACTCATTTATAACACCTGGGGTTCCTTAAGGTGCCCTGATAACACATCACACGGGTGGTTTTGCATTTTGCCTGTATCGAAGTGCGGCTTGAACGACCGGGATTCGGTCCCATCACATTGGAATTAGCGGTCGAACGCCACAGTCACTGAACCACAGCGCCGAGTTTTATAAAGTGACATGTATAGCAAAATTACATTTTGCTACAGATGACTGCGGCGAATAAACTAGCCCCTCATCTCAGGAGATAATAGGGGAGAGAGCTTCGAGCCGGGCCCGATGAAATCAGGCATCAAGGCAGAGGCTGTTAAGCCTTCCTGAACCTTGCCGCGTCACCCAATTATTAAGTCCGTGTTGGAGTGTTATGAATGCCTCCACGCGAATAGACAGCGTCGTGGCGCTGAATCCAGCTTTCCGCATGCTCTGGCCGCATGCTCTGCGACGTCTGAGTGACGTCACTGAGCCCCTTTCTAAACGGTAGTCCAAGAAAACTTCACTGTGCCTTTTTCGAACTTCGTGCCACATACTCGGACTCTTCCGAAGAATGTTAGAACATAATCAGTTTGTTTGCAATAATTTTGAATATGCACTATTTCATTCCTTCAACCAATCGAATGGGAGGAAATATGCGACTTGCGATTGCAAAAGTTTTGAATATATGCACATCTTTAATCTTTGCACCTACCCGCTTTTGCTAAGTGTTTTCAGCCTAGAGCACGCACGATCCTTCCTTGCTTCTTTCGCCTACTCAACCCTTCCTTCGCGGTGCACTTCATATGGTCTCTTTAAGTGAGGAAGTTAGGGCACCTTTCCTCATACCCGTGTGCCATTTGGCCGATCACAGTACGAGAAATCCCGACGTAAATGCAGCGATTATTTCCAATACATAGAAAAGGTCTGATTTGGTGTTTCATTTGCGCTTTTTCCTCTTTTCAGAGACGTCAACATGATCATCCTACAAACCCACGTATCCGAGTCTCTAGTGTCGGAAGGTCCCTGCGTTTCTTTTCCAATAAGCGTGACATCATCCAACCAGAACAGGCAGCTTCCAAATTTTGTGAGTAGTTCGTCGGGAATATACATATGAAGGAATCCAACTGCCACCGAGATCAAGGAAACCCTAACGAAATTATTGCCTTTTTTAATTTGTAGTGTTAATGAATGGGAAATTAATAGCTTATTAATTTTATGGGTGAAATATAATTTGTTAGAAAGTAAAATAAGAAACTACACATGCCGCCGGAGAGATCCCGACGCAGGACCTAGCGGTATCAGCAGCCAGAAAGGCATGCAAGACATGACTTGTACCAATTGTGACATTGGGGGTTCGCGAAATGGAGTCAGTGGTGATTATAGTCAACATATACCGTATAGCAGAAGAGTTACTAAGCCGCAAAGGTTTGTAAGACGAGGAGCGCGTTAAGATATAAGATAGAAGCCCAGTTTCTCTGAAATCCTCCTTACAGCAATGGAAAGTTCCTGAAATGAATCACTATCTCTTAAATACGCGGAATAGCTTTCAAGATGCCCAGCAGACAAGTGTATTGAGTTGACGGGCTTGTTACGACATGCATATGAAGAAAGGCAACTGTCACGGAACGCTAGGAAAACAAAGGGAAACGATTTGTTTTGTGAGGTTGATCACTACGAAATTAGTAGTGTAATTATTTCTTACCTCGACATGATTCATTGGAAAGTAAAAGGAAAGACAAAGACAACCATATGGCCTGAAGGGTCCAAACCCACTATCTCCGCTTGTCGTGCACGCTTCTCTGCCAAGTGAGTTACGGTGGTGGCTGACCAGCCTTTTAGTACATTTGTATTGCGTGAAGCCTATAGCCTTGAGAGTGTTCACCATCGCCGACCACGACAGTGGGAGTGGTGTTAAAATATAGGGAAAGCAGCAATGATACGTTACCTTAACATATGTACATATATGTACAGTGCGCAATGATTAACGGGCCGTTTGTTTTTAACTATGCATTCACGCTGTGTACCTCAATACAGGAGATCGCCAAGCAAGCTGCGGCGTCATTGCGTGCTCGAGGCGACAAATTCCGCGTCCTGTTCTCGTCCACGTTGGGGGTGATGGTGTACGCCGGTGCACTGCACTCTGCCGAGCCGTCCTCCGCTCACAAGGCCTGCGAGAAGGCCTACATGGTTGACAGCGACTTCACGTGCCGCCGCAATGGGTCTCACACGAAGGAGATTTATGACGAAAATGGAATGTACGCCTACTATGCTTACCAATCTGATGGCCGACCCTACTTCGTCACCTTGGAGACCAGCAAGTCGTTGCAGGACAAGGTATTTTGCTTGATCCATTTCCAGCATGAGAACTGAACACTCTTGATGTGTGTCAAGCGGAATGACCCTCTGCTGTAACCACACAGCATCAGGAGAAAAGTGGCTCAATGCGGCTGTATCGCAGTGTGATACCACACATCTAAACCTTGGCTGGAAGACAAGAACAGCCACAAGTGACGATGCTTTGACAACTATTACGGTATTCACAACTATTACTTTGTTGTTTAGCCTAGGTGCTGACGCCATTTGTGTCTAGAAGGTAACAGATGTTTATGATTTAATTCTTAAGTTAGATTGAAATTTCGTTATTGAGAAGGCATGGTGATACAACGGCTCATGGTGTGTGTGTGCGTGTAAAAAATCTTCCCTGAGGTCAATCCAGGCCCATATAATTAGAGCTGCAGAATATCAGTGACAGAAATAATCAGAATTGAACGGTCACTGCGGACATTCAGCGAACATGGAGCTTTTAACAACCTGGCGACTGCGACAGACGACTGTATCGCACTTTCGTCGCAAATAGACGAAGCTTTTGGTTCCAGAAAAAATCCTGTCCGTGGTTCTAGCAATATGCGCACGTGAAAGAGATTAGATGAATAAACAGCTTGCAGCTTAGTTAGCGTTATAGAGATCTGGTTCACTTCCCTTCCCTAGAGGGGGGAACAGAGAGTAGGGGGAGAACACCCATTAAAGGGCAAGGCGGCGCACGTGCTTGCAAGGGATCATAGCGCATTCTCCAAGACTTCCTCCCTGGTCAGTCGCCTTGACAGACCACATGAGTGCACTTGCAGCTTTGTCAGCTGATGCGCGGTGGGCGTAATAATAGACAATAATTTATTCACCGGCCGTGCAGACGTGGCATTGCTCTGAAGAGCAACCGCTTCTATAAACAGGGACGGAGACAGTAGCGAAGAAATTCTCTACAGGCTCCTTGCAAAAAAAGGCATCTCAGCTGTGAAAATCAGCCATTCCGCCGTGAGCAAAATCAGCAATAAATTTTTAACATGAAACCGAAAAAACAATTAAGCACTTTCTGTACCTAACCCGGGCACGGAGCTTGCAGACGTGACTGAAGGTCGGCCCAAAAATTTGCCGACTTGATTTTTAATACTACTGCATTAGAGTTGTCCTCGCACCAGAACCCCGCCGATATCCGGAGTCACGGAATTCGATGAGTGGTCGAGAGAGGTCATGTGATCTTGCGACGTATCACGACATGCCTTTTATAGGCCACTCTGATTAGTCGAGCGAGGTCACGTGACCTTGTAACGTCATAGCAACCTGCCCACTGTAGCAGGTGACAAATTAATGATTGGTCGAGAGAGGTCACGTTACGTTACCGTGTGACACCATCACAATCTTTCCATCGGGTTGTAAGCAACCTATATTTTCTAGACAGAAATCTGGACAAAGAATTAAAACCAAAAATCAGAAAGAATATGTGCTATACGCAAATGTCGGCAACGTGAAATTATAGCAGATACCTTCTACTGCACCTAGCAGCCGCATTATAGTGGTTGATGGCCCGACAATTGCAAATAAACTGACACAAACTCTCACAGAAGTTGCAACATAAACTGCGACAAATGTGAAGTCTAATGCTAGCGCGCTCCACTCTTAAGGTGATTTAAATGTGTGCATATTTTTTCACTTGACGTGCAAGTCAGCCGTATGTTTGAGCATGAGGCTGGCATTTCACAAGCAACCAGCATGGACTCAGAGAAGTACTATATGCGAAAATTAACTGAGGGCTGTCTCCAGAATAGCCTTATCCAATATACATTGGCAAGAATATAATGCTCATGCAAGGTTTGCAAGGCTTAAAGCAAGGTGACGATAGAAGAAAGTAGGAAGACCGCTAGCGAAGAGTTATCCTTCTGTGCTGATTTACATTTCATCATCTAAGCCCACAACTGTGCACTAAATATCATCCGGAAGTCTCTAATGCTGGATGTAAGCACTGCATTATCATTGCAGATCTAGGCAAGCATGGTCTGGACCTGCCCTTACTATAACTACCCGAATAGAAATGTAGAATACTGGGAGACATTATTACTCAACCACGAAGCAGAAGAGCAACGCAAAGTCATCAGTCTCGCCCTTACAGCAGCCGAGACCCAAGGGATTCCGGCCGACGATTAGGGGATTAAATAGGGGTTTAGGCTCAAGCCTTCTTCCCCGTAATTTTTGACGGGTGCGAATAAAAATTATCTCACTCTCATCATCTAAACTCTCAATGCCAATTCCCAGCTTCTGTTATATTCTTCAAGAAAGGAGTTGTCTTCGCCAGCCACGATCACAGAGAGAACCCTTACCTTCTTTGAGGTCTGAGCTATACAAACAAGGTGTGAGCTGTACAACTACCCACTGCATTGCAACATTTCCATGTTTCTGCTTTGTCAGTAAATCTGATTCTCAAGCCATATCTGCTATGGCGGGATGTCATGTCATTTATTTATTGCCCCTTTAATTGCATGGGAAGGGGTGTGGAAAAGCTGCATGAACCAGCTTCAAATACTAGTCCCTTTTCATTAAACAGCTACAGAAAGTAAAGATTGTTTGTTATCAAGACTAGCGCAAGTAGCAAAATATGTAATGTGAACTATGAAGTGAAATTGCTAGTTTAAAACTCAAGGACGAAGCGGCAAATGCCTCTCAAAGAAAGCCCTCCTGTCAATGGCCTCGAGCGATTGTTATGACGCCGTGGTTAAAATCCTTGCACCTGCTAGGGTGACAACTCAAGGGTCAGTTAGTTTGCAAGTGGATTAACTACGGGTTAACAGTCACGTTGCGAGGATCGCAGTATGCCATTGGCTTTAGGGCCTTCTTTAAGGCGCATTTACCGCTAGGCTTTTTGACTTATATCCAACTATGGTTCATAAAGCATTGTTTTTCGCAACCCCGGTCATTTTTAAACTGGCAAATTTCCCGAGCCGGTCTCAGGGACTGTTAGCCACCTCCTACACTCCATCATTATTTCCTAGAACGCGTTTCGTTGATGGGAAAGTGCAACGACTTAGTGGTAGTAAGAGCTTGAATCTGGCAACCTGTGAACTAATAGTGCATTCCTTGCTAGCAGGAACTCTTCACACAATAACCTGATGATTGAAAAGTGCCATTAAACACGGTATTTATATGTGAAAATCAACAGCGGTGAACACGCCATATGGGGCTGTTCATTCAACGAACGCTGAAGTAATTCTGCTTTTCCAACTGTTCTGCAGATGGACTTGTATATAGCGGACGTTTCGGACGGCTGGGCTCTGTTCGAGGTGCAGCGGGATGTTTGGAAGCCTTGTGGCCGAGGAAAAGACTACGTGCGCCTCGAGGCGATCCAACAAAAAGCTCGCCTTCGCGTGCCATGATGTGACACCAGATGGCGGCCACAGGAACTTGTCTCGGCCACATATGCTCGTTTCGAGGCAAAATGCTGCTTCTGCCTCCTGGGAAGTAATTGCTCCCTTTCTTGCGTGCTTAAACTCCTCCAGTGACCGTAAACTTCTCTAATAAAAAAAATGTTTTCATTCTTGCAAAATTTCTCAGAGAGTAATATTTATATACTACGCTCCTGCGTCTTCTAGACTCGGAGATACCGGGTGATTCATCTAAAATATTTTGGATTTTTAAAGATAAGCATTTCGAGTTAGGAGAGCGGTTTTTCCGGCGTAAAGTTGGCAGCGGTGCTGCACATCGGAATACAGTTAAAACGTGTTAACTAGCAGGCCGCTTAACTAATATTGAGTAGCTAACTTTTCACTTATTACCGTTAATCTCCTTATTTATTGAGAGGCGTGTAGCCCCCCGTAAGCAAAATCCATATCACTTTAAGAATTTCAGAAGCGCAGTTATCCTCGGCGCTGTGGTTCAACAAATTTTGGCCACATCGCGCCAAAATACACACGCTTTCGAGACGTTTTCAGGCAAAGCAACCCTTCAAGTGCACGGAACTCGTCCAAATAGCCGACTGAACGTCTAAAAAACCATAGGCAAGTATTGAAATCCTTAGGAAGCGGCGGATATCTTAACGGGCCCAAAAAACACCCTTAGAGGCGAAGAATTGTTGTTAAGCAAAACTTAACCGCGATCAGTCATCATTCCTCCACGTGCCGCCTAAAAAACTGCCATGTGCATCATGGCCCGTCGTTTGAATCCTCGCTCGGAAGTAGGTCTGCTGAGAAAGCTAATAAACACGCCTCAGTGACCGCATTTACGTGGCGAACTGTGCATCCCGATACGTCTCTCCAACCAAAGCTGACCCTCGTTGGCTAAGGGTATCTGGACGCTTTGCATTGCAAATGAGCCAGCGGTGGCTGCGCTGGATTGCAGTGCACCTTAGTTAACCTTATGTCTACGCTTCCGGAACACTCATTCTTGCGATGCTCGTCGAGGCCGCCCGGTGGCGCGGTGCTGGCCAGACACGAAAGACGTGCGCAAAAGGCGCGCCTCTTATCTCAATCAGCCTGGTTATCGTCATCCCACTATCTTAGCCTAGTAAACTATGCGGACATGAGGGATGGACATCCTTCCTCAGAGTACACTAGGAACGCTGTGTGGCGTTCTCTCGCGCCTATCAACTTCCAGGTGCACGTATTTTTACGCGGGTTTCAGCACGAATACACTAGAGTATTCTGTTCAGTTAACAAATGGCTATCACTATTCGGTGCTCCACCTCTTTACAATTTGTTCGTACATTCCATTCAAACAAATGAGAGAGTTTAAATAAATTTTCGAAAGCGTATGAGCTCTTTGCGCCATGACTAAAACATTTTTTTTCTGCCGTGCTTGTGCAATAATAAATCAAACTCACGAAATGTTTCGCTGACACTGCACAAACATAATTTGTATGGAGAAGTTTACCATCTGAATGCGCGTCTCAGGATTACCACCGAAAAAAAAAACCTGAGCGTGTATTTGCACGTACAGAAGGACGATAAACTAAGTTACTTTCTGGGAAAGGTTTTCTTCCTCTGCAGGTTCCGAAAACTGCCTTTCCGGTTTATTATCCTCTAAATATCTGCATGGTCTATAGATATCACATAATTCCTCAAGTTCAGACTGTGAAGAATCTACTCTATCCTGCCGGGAACACAAAGAGCAAGTTTCGGCAAAAGGAGTTCAGACCAATGGCATCCGCGTAGGCTTGTCAGTGCTAGGTCAGGCATGAGAACGCACACACTTCTGCTGATTGATAAAATGCACTTCCGGTCAATTTTGGAGTTCGGCTTTCTGATTTATTCTCAGGAGCTTCTGCTTATAAACTTCGCCCTCTTGTGCCCTTGGAGTGCGATGCATTGCGACCCTGTCTGGGTTTCCAAAATATGTCGCCAATGCTGTTTTACACCTTGAGGCGCGAATACCACCCTGAAAGCGCCGCACCTATGTCAACCTTAGCGCCTACTAAAATGCACAACAAGGTCGTATTTTTTTTTTCAGCAATTAATCGGCCTCAAACCAAAGCACTGCTGAATTTTTTCCGCCTATTTTTTTAACATAATCAGATGTCCACAGTTTCTTGAAACTTTCAAGCCATGTGGTACATCAGGTTACGCCAGTCCTGTCTTTAATGTTAGCGGTTTTTGATGTGAATTTGAAACCATGAACCAACCCGCCCAGCACGAAGTACTTTTAAGACATCACCGTTCTTTCCGTTAAGCATTCAACCCTGATTTGTGCGAATATTAACGGATGGCGGCAACTGCATTTCTTCTTGTCGTCTTTCATGATTCTAGATACAAACCTCGATGTTAGAGGAAGCCCGAAAGCCTTTTGTCGTTCTTGTTTTGCAGAAAATTTGCTTCTTCGGGGCTCTGTTTTCGCAGGAGCAGACGTAAGTGTTTCTGTAATTTGCGTTTTTCACACGGCTGGTCCGCGCATGCGCGTTTCCCCTTCTCTGCCCTCTTCCGAGCTTCAGTGGTCGAAAACAAACCACCAGTTTCTAATGCGTACCGTCTCTAAGAGGCTGAAAGATGCAAGAGAAGGGTTTGGAATGGTTTCCCATCTCCTCCGCATACGCTTAACGCGCGTCCCGCAGGAGCAAAGCATTCCAAGAGCGTCGACCACGATGCAACGAAACTATGCAAACAGTCGAAAGGCATACGGACTTCGCCTTGCAACGAAATGGTGCCAAAGACAGATTGGGGGGCGGTTCCGTACTTGTACTAGATGGGCGCGCTGACCGACAGAATGGAAAGGAACGGAGCTGCCGTATTCCGCATTCGAATTAAATGAGATACGAGGACGCACAAGCCGCTCCCCCTCTTCCACCAGGAATTCTCATTTCCACTCGCCTTTTCTTTGTGCACCCTTACTGAAGGTACCCCATGCCTGCGATCACAGGGAGAAGCATGAAAGCACAAGCTGATGGGCGAGTGCGCTTTCTTTAGTGCTGCGGGACAACACTACCTGTGACGCGCGTCGAAAATGTGAGGTGCATAATATCCGTTTTGTCTGTTGTATTGCTGAACAATTTGAAGGCATATCTTTATGTGAGACATTAATTATTTAAGATGCTTATCACGCAGTGACCATCAAGTTCATCGTATGCTAATCTTGGTGGGACTACGCTTATAGCAGACTACGTATACAGCGCTACTATCATGCCAGTTCCAGCTTCTCTTGGCCTACAATAGTGATCAGCCCTGGGAACAGTTTGTGCTATGCTGCGGATGGTGTCAAAGTATAAAACGCTGTTTTCTTTCTATGACTCGTTATACTTTTTACACAGCACTACAGCTTCCTTGTGTTACCTCACTGATCCGAAGCTGATCGTTGCGAAAGAATGAGCAAAATATGAAAAACTATAGTAATTCTACAAGAAGATCAATTGGGATCAAGGTGGGAAAAGCCCCTGGTAAAAAATCACATATTCGGCCCGCTGAAGGCAATATTGCTTATCTGCACGCCGCAACTAAAAAAAAAGTGGCAGGGTTTTAAAAACCGAGCAGGCGTGCGAATGCATGTGTTTAGCCTAGTTGGCTCACGGTTTTGCTCTGCTGCATCGTCGACACATCTGGCAAGGATATCCGACTCAGGTTAACCTCTGATCGTGGTTAAGCTGATCTGATCTGTTCGCGCCACAAATGGAGGTTGTTGATGAAGACGACGATGTGTAATGCACAGCACGAGAGAGTTGCCCTGCCCATATATTACAGTGGCCCAGGCTTCGCAGGTATCTGCTATAGAAAGAATTTGCAGCATCAGCACTTACTCTTTCTCCGGACTTCCAGCCATTTCTTTACTCGCGGTGCAGTAAGGGATCGCGATCGCGAAAGCTTGAGGCTTCTTTCACGTGTCTATTTTGTAGCGCTTCTTAAACTTCCATCTCCATAGATCTGGTCTGACGGTCTCCCACTTTGCGCTGAACCCGAAACAACCCGAAACAGCCGCCGCTTCTTCTTCTTACGGAGGTGCCTGCTAGAACACCCGTGACCTCAGCTCAATCTAAGTTTGTCTTCTGTGGTTGGTCTTTCTCCTTGTCGCTTTTACCCTGGCCACAGCCACAGGAATGAGTTCTTCGCCATTCAATGTTTTATTTTAAACACGAAACGGCTGCCATCCAAAAATCCTTTTGAATTCCACCTTTTGGCTACTCATGTTCAAAATTCATCTCAGAAATCTCTAAAGCTTCCTAAACACGGCATGGTTAGCCCCGTTCTCTTTTTCAGTCACCAATCTCACAGTGCTTGACTTTTTTATATTTCAACAAAAAATTGCATTCTTATTTTTAATTTTGGTTAATGAATGTTTTAATTTCACCGTTATGAGCACCTTTAGATCGCCGCCTGTGTCTTGGCCATTCCCCAGCAGTAGGTATGCGTCGTTATCCTCTTGAGAGCAACATCAACAACAACACGAAGCGTGATCGACTCCGGCGATAGCGTAGTGCCCTCGTGCAGTGGCGGGCAAAACTGACCTGTTCGTGCCGCCGTGGGTTTCAAACCCAGTCACGCCACTACTTATTTTATTTATCCATGGACTGTTGCTAGGCTATGTTTTGCCAACGTTACCTTCATGGTCTAGATTCACACAAAATCGGTGAGCCAGTTAGACCTCCGATAGCAGTGCTTTCACACTAAAAATCCCCCTTCTAAACGTGTAATGGGCGGACCGCTTATGGCTCCTTTAATACACGTTTTGATTACCACAACGGCTTATCTAAGATTCTCGCAGGAAGATTTACGCTGGTTAGGAGTCTTCCCAGACAAAACGACGCTTCCCTGATAAGCAGCTTATTCCGGTTCCTCTGCTCCTATCGCACGCAGCGCTGCTCTACACACGTGTTATTGCTAGCAGAGTTACACCGAAAGTAAAGCCGATGGCCAGCTTTTCTGAGACCTTCCGTCCCTCTGGAAACCAATCCCGCGAGACCTCCTGGAAGCTTGAACCGTCTGTCCATCAAGGCGTGTCCCGTGTTGTCGTCCTGGGAAATGCACCCTACGCGAAGTCAACGCATCGGCCGCATGCACTGAACCTATCATCCGGAAGACGCCTAACACCGCCTACGGGCTTTTTCCTGAGGGTCCCGCAAGGAGCCTTTTTCTGAGCAGTATGATCCTGTGCCGCAGAAGCGAGCTGTGAAAGCGCGGCCCACTATAGCTACGCCGTGCATAAGAAATAGAAGGAAGGAGCAATGTAAGCCCTTCAGTCTGCCGGCTTTAACCAAATGTCAGGGGATTGATCACTAACAAGTGCACTAGGAGATGTTGGCGCTCGTAATGCTGTACGAGCGCTTTGGGAACATCGTTCCGCTCAGAAGCCTTTCTAGCGTAAACGCACTCCTAAAGACGACAGAAACGTGCCCGTCCATACTGTTTGTTTTCTTGCGCGCGCTCCTGCATTGCCCAAGGCTTAACAGTTTAAGTCTCAAAATCTTGTTTTGGGCTAAGTCGCATGCATTCAGATTTCGCACGCTTTGTTCCTGTACAGCATGTTACCTTTTGCCCAAAGCTTGATGCACTGAGAGCGCGTACCTAAGCTCGATGTTCACAGCATGAGTGAACACGTGGCTGACAGACCTCTCTGCGCAGATTTGACTATGTCCACGCTATCGTATACGCTACGAGAAATGGCGACTTGAACTCTACTGACCGTGCAACTGTAGTACGAGAAACCGAAAATGATAAATATTGCTTAAAAGGTGCAGGTTCTGGAGATGTAGCGGATGCATAAAGATTTATGTGATTGAATAAACATTGAATTCACCAGCTTCTCATATAAATTAGGTTGATAGGTTGCAAACCTCCAAGCATTTTAATATACCACAGCCAGCATTGCAGCAGGAAACGAAAATGGTGATTTTTTTAGATTCTGGTGACCGCATGGGGAGAGCAAATAACTCTGTTAAGAATGAGAGAACATATGATCGATGCAGAAATTTCTTCCATCGAGCCCACTGGCTTCCAAATGCGAAAATATTTTATGTTGTCCGGAATTAGCTACATTTTCGATCTAGACGACGTTATTGGCGCTTGCGGTCTTCTGCTTGTCTGGCTTCTCTTCTTCTCTGCCTTCTGGCATCCCTGGTGGTGTCGCGCAGGTGGCGCCACCAGCGCGCACGCCGTTACCATGACTACCTCGGGTGTGACGTCGAACTCTCCCTTCGCTATATCGATGTCCGCGCTATATCGACGCATTATGTTGATATCTTTGTTTTTTCGCTGTAATTGGTTATAATTAATTAACTAATCACTCTGCAGTCATCAAACTTAGCGTGAGGGTTACATTTTTTTCCCCTCTATTTTATGCTATTTTTGTTTTCGGCTATCCTGATCAGTTGCCGCGTTATTCGTGAAAGACAGCGTTACACCGGACGCGCGAGTATGAGCCATTAAAGGCTTTCCCCTTAAAAAGCGGAAACTTTCACAGATCATTCGCAGTTTTAGTTGTTTGCTAGGTCGCAGCACCGACGCCAGTTTTAAGCTGAAGAAATTTTCTTCCGAGAAAAGAAATTATTAGAAAGCTTATGTCTTTCGACAAAAATGGCAGCCCGGAATCGCAATGTAAATGCTCCGGATACTTATGACATCTTGGTTGATTATATTAGTCCTCTTTTTTATAGCTGCCAGGTTTGTAGCTGCCTCGATGCTGCAGTTAGGAGCATCTCAGCCTACTGATCACCAGCTCTCGAGGACAGCGAGAGCTATAAGTTCTTATGAGAGCTATGAGAGATAACTTATGAGTGTGTTTCAACGCGGCGATACCACCAACGAAGTTGGAAATGGGCTGAGCATACCAAGTTGGTGTTACCCGGCGTGGCTACGATCATGCGATCAGGTGTTTCCTGCAGATGCCGGGCCTGTCGCTGCTTCGATGTGCTACTGCTTTGAAGCGCTTCGGTTTCTTAGATCCAAGGGCTTAAAAAACATGTCGAAGGCAAATGATCACGACTGCTCCGCACACTGGCCAAGCCAAATACAGGGCTTGTTTTTAAGCCTTCTAGAGTGCTGTCAGTCAGATACACCAATTTCCAGCTTCGAAAAATTCCCAAATACATGCGCTGGCAATATTCCATTATTGCGCTCGATAATTATCTATCAGTACTGTGACTATACTAATCAAATATGTAAAAAAATATTTATTTGCGCAAAAGAAAATTTCCCGGAAATTTGCCTCTCATATAAATTGCTTCGGCGTAAGCATCCATGATTTGACCGGAGGTCGCCCGACGAAATAAGAATTTTCCCTCTTTTTTTCTTGTTACCTTTATCATTTCAACCAGGCACAGTGGAAACTACAGAATTCTGAATAGTTGTTCCTCGGCTTAGATTTCCTCCTTGCTTTGCTTCACTACTTTTAAGACTTACGACATCCATTTGACATTTCTTCTAGATCAGTTTTGTGCAAAGTTCACTCGCTGACTCAAACCGCTCCGCAGATATCCTGCAAAGACAAAACCATATGAAACAAAACCGTGCGTAGTGTCATCGAAAAAAGAAAAAGGAAAGCTTGATTTCATAGGGACCTGACTGATTTCGTAAAGGGCTTGATTTCGTAACAGCCTTATCTCTTATCTCTATACAGTTCACCCTAGTCTTATTGTTTGCGCCACACCCCACATAACAATCCGAAAGGCTGCTCTTGACATCAACACGAGTTCTTCGAAAAGCAAATTACACAGCCCTCTTCCTTCCATTTGAACTTAATGTGCGTAAAATTGCTTCGGTCCTCAACATCTCCCCATTTCTCAGCATTGCGTTTCGGAACGGCTGTTAAACTCGCTGTCTCGTATTTCTCAACTTCGCATTCTCCTATCTCCCTCTATATTTCCGATGGCTTTTATGTGTTGTTTTTTATCTTTCCTCACCTCACCGACGATTTTCTGCAAAGAATCGGAAGATCATAGGAACCCTGCATGATTTCGACCCGCCGAGTTACGCAAGCCTTCGGATTCTTCCCAGCACACGAAGCGCGTTGCACAATTCAGGCCATTAAACATAGAAAGAAGAATTCTGTTTTCCGCTTGGCTGGTAATCAACAACAACGTCTTTGCCTTGTGTGCAACGAAGCAAGAAAACACAGAAAGTACCTGATGAAAGCGCACGTAGACGTCGCTTTGAAGCATACATCGTGCGAGCGAAAAGTATCTGCAGCACGCGCTGTATCTCATGCAAATGCGTCATATTGACTTCGGGGAAATGTCTGCCGTCAAGAAAGGCTAGTTCTCTCTTTTTTTTTCTGGCTTCCAAAAGCATTTTGAGAGAAGCTTAAAAAAAGCTTGGTTTATGTGGTTTTGATGAGAGCACCGACTACTAGTAGGCAACCAGGCTCAAAAAGCTGCTCATCTATAGGTGTCGCACGCCTTTCCGCCTTCACGGCAAGGTAGGTACGTAAATTTAAATAAAAAAAATTATAGGATACTGCTGTTTTTGCACCTTTTTCGTAAGCGTTCCTGGAGCGCTGTTCTCCCAATTTTGGTGGCTTTCGTTACCTTCTATCTTTCTGGACTCTTATTTCTTCTGTATTCTCTATTGCTCCTAAACTAATTTTCGTGTTGGCATAATGTTGCCGCTGGTGGTGCGTACGGAATTCTGCGTACTCTATCTAGGCTAACGCAACGGAATGCTTGTATGGCGTAAATAAACGCTCCCATTAATGCACTCACGGTTTTAGTTCTGTGGAGATTCTTCCTATTCGCCTGCTTGCGTGTCTGTGTGTGCGTGTGTGTGTGCGTGCGTGCGTGCGTGCGTGCGTGTGTGTCTGTATGTCTTTGTGTGCATGCGTGTCTTCAAGCGTGTGTCTTTCTGTGCCTATGTATGTCATATGTACAAAGACATACACCCTGCACTCACACGTGGAAGCTTCATAGGCGTAGTTAACCTGGAGAGCACTGCATATTGAGGTAACTACATGCTACTGTAGAGGCACATGCGTTTGCGCGCGTAAGTGCACCGCCGAGGGAGATGCGAAAATTCACTTTTAAAAATCTGGCTTGGACAGCTTCTCAGAAATATATATGTATATATTCTTGATGAAACGTCAATATTATCGCTTCTGCGAGAGCAGTTTCAAAACGCTTTAGCAAGTGTCTTCATCTTTCTGCTGCTTATAAGCATATTAACGATGAACGAACTCGTTGACTCTATGATCGTGCTGTTGGACATTGTTCCATCAACCAAAGAATTTCGAACTCTCTTATAGATCAAGGTCTTAAGTTTACCTGAATGCCTCAAAGAAGTAGCCGCATTCATAAGAACGGGACGTAAATTTTTACGGGACATTTATAAAGGAGCCGAAAGCAGCAGCTTACAGGACATAACTTAATGCAACACCGATAAGAAAAGAAACAACCTTTACGAAGCGCCTTATTTTGCGTTGCGCTTCATCTAAGTGGTGAACTTGTAAACCTCGTCAGAAAAATGATGGTGGGTTTCCTGGTAGCTCTTATGTTGCACAATAGTACGTTAACGGAAAAGAAACAACCGGAGACAGGAATAAAAAATACTTCCAGTACGCACGGCTCTATGCCAAGGCTAACTATCTTTATTTCATTTTCGTCCATACTTTTCAGCTTTCGGACGCGAACATCTACTGCGCTTTACTAATAATAATGTTCAAAAACCTTACATTGCCGTGGTATCAGGGCTCAGTATTCAATGAATAGCGCAGAAAAGAAACGCGGCAAAACTCGTAGTGGACTCTTCTTCAATGCCAGCCGACTACATACACGCACTTTACTTCCGGGCCATTCTGTTGTCATCGTTCTATCATTTATCACGGGCGTAAAGACTGCCTCACAATGGCAGCGCTCCCGCAGGCGCCGTAGCGAAAGAAAAGAAAGTACGGTTCTGTCCGTCTTCGGCCGGAAGTGGCTAGGTTGAGTAATGCCACAAAGAGCAGAGAAGAAAACCTTTAAAACCACTGACCAGTGCGGGCATGAGGTGAGAAGAATCGCGAATGGTGCGTTCATCGATCATTTACCGAATAGGAACTTCTTTTCTTCGTGACTTCACCGTAAATTTGGACACCCAGGGCGATTACCTAACCATGAAAGTCGTTTGATTAATGGCAGCAGCTCAAACGTGTTCCGCTTTTTTTTTTGCTTTTTCCTTAAGTGCTGAATAAATGAAACTATACAGGCAAAATCATTTGAATTATTACTGCGTTTTCTTTTTCAGTCATTGTGCGGAAGAAGAAACCGGCAACCAATAATTAAAATTAGAGTTAACCCACAGCTTATTCTATATTTACTATTGCCTCCATGTGCCCTTAACGATTAAAAAGTTGGCATCGAACTAGAAATTGTAATGGAGTATATTTTTTTCAAACTACGTATCAAGTTTTTGAAACGAAGTCAGCTAAGACGTGCTGACTAGCAGGCTTTTCAACCAACAATGAACGTTCTACTTTTTAACTATTACTGTTTGGCTCCTTAATTAGTGAGAGGCGTGTAACCCAGAGTAAGTAATCTTCATATCTGTTTTTATAATTTGGAATACGCGGTTACCCTCGGCGCAGTGGCCTTACAAATTGTGGCTACTTCGACGAGTTACGTGCACTGCAGAGGTAGCTTTGCCTGCAAGCTTCTCGAAAGCGCATGTACCGAAAACGCAGCGCACAAGCGGCCGCAAACTTAGAACGACGCCAGCTTCTCGGCGCTCTCCACATACGCTAAAGAGGGACCGTGGTGCGGACAGCGAGAGATTGTGTTAGCATTTTTGCGGCGTATATGCCGGTACACCTCCCTCTATCAGAGGCAGCAGCTGCCCGGTCAAGCGTGCCCGGTCAAGGACTGCGCTTAGAGCGGCGGATAGTCAGTAGTCTGTCATCACATCTTTGTTTTGTTGAAAAATAAAAGCCATCAGGACTTACCCGTTCTTTCTTTGCTGGACTATCTATTGAAGGGAAACGAAGGCCTTAGAGAGAAAGGTGATCCACTGGGGCATAAAACCTTGTCCTGCACAGTCCTCATCTTTTCTGGAAGCTTAGGTGCCTTTCCGTAAATGTCGCAGTTAGAGTGCGGCATGTGGAGACGTGTGTATAGCTTCTCCATCTGATCGTATAAATAAAATGGTGCGGGCTGCTATATAGTTCCATTTTCTGAAGACGGTGTTTTAGGCCATGACTGTTACAACATTTCTCATTGCCGCTCCCAAAAATGCGTCTCTGCAGGACGACCTGCCGATGCATAAAAACAGCAACAATGGTTTTTTAGCCAACTGCTGCGTCATATTGCTTGAACCTTGTGGAAATTTTTAAACAACTTTTAAATCTTTGCGACGGCTGAAGGAAAAATTTTATATGATGTCATCCATGTTTTACCAAAACAAAAGGTTTTCGATACTGGAAACATTCTCGGGGCCTTAATTAATATTCTTTTAGAACTGTTCATCTTCGAAATCTTACGGCGCGTATGAATAGGCAATGTTAAGGTTTTGTAACGACACACAGTTTAGCATTTAAAGCGGGCGAATGAGCATAACTTTTCGCACTTCCGCAACCCCTTCATGTCGATCATTATGGCTTACGAGAAATTGTACTTATTTTTTGGAAAATATTGCTCTCAATGTGAATTGAACTTATACTTTTTTCCGCTGTAAGCGCTACTAATGTTGCAGTTTATACTGAATTGCTATTACTATATCTATGACATGGTGAATTACTCAAGGCTTTAGTTGCGGAGCCCTGACACTATTATTTGTATCATCTGATGTTTTACGAATACATGTAGCAGCTACGTCACCTCACAAGTTTTACACATACAATTAGTTTTGGGGTTTTATTCAGGGAAGCAAAAAACTGAACTCTGCAGATTTATTAAAGGTAATTATTATTAACTTTAAGTAACGAAGGTGGTAGCGGCCGCTAAGCTCTCAGATGGTTTGGGATAGTAGAGAACTGATGACTAATGGTCACTACAATTCCTGTCTATTTCTCGCCACTACACTGGCCTCGCTTTTACCATGCGGCGAATGGCATTTTAGGATTGAAAGCACGGCGTTACAAAACTCGGCAGTAGGCTTTTCTTCAGTAAAAGTAAGCAGATATTTTGTTTTACCAATAACGCAGAAAGTGCTAGAAAGGTTGTCGGGAGATTACTTCTGCTTCGCCCTCGAAATCCTCTCTCGACTGACTGCGAGGTGTGGACCTCCTGCATATAAAGAGGATTTTACCGTTCTCCCCTACAGGAAGTGAGCTTCTGGGGTATAAATCGATTTGAATATTCCTCGGCGCATATTTCAGCGACTTCCTGGCACGCGTGGAATCCCATGCTTCTCATCTTGAGGAAGAAAACTACACGCCGTGTTGAAGCTGTCAGCGCTGCTCGAATCCTTTTCTTCTGAAATGGACTTTTTTAAGCGCTGTTACTCAGACTGCATGATCAAGCAGGAGGCTTACAAAAATATCCAAGGGAACCACTACGTTTATTTCTCTAACTAATCTAGTGTCATCCCGTTCTTAAAAATAAAGGCAGAATTTCCCAATTTTGAAGGAAATAATCAAAACACTTTCGCCATTCTTTCTAATTTACTTCGCATCACCCATTTTTCTGGCTTTTCGGTAGCCGTGTTCTCTCATTAATATTAAAATGAGCAGAATGAGGAAAATATTCAAATTTTTCTGCTAGCAAACCGCGCACGGATTTGGCCGGTATTCTATTGAAATATAACTCCGAGAAATACGTCGCGTAGGAAGAGTCATTGCATTATAAGCCTCAGTTGTTTTTCGTCTGCTCTCAAAACAAAGACGCAAAATGTGTCGTGCTCTGCAGAATGCACTCCTTTCCAATTTTGCCCTTTAAGTGACAGCCAAGAGGTTTAGTTGCAACATTTGCACCAGTAGCAACCCTTGTTAATGAACGAAGGTTCTCACCATGAATTGAGGCGCTATTACTGGCTGATTAACAACCGCTTATTGGCTTCAAATAGAGGTTATGTAGATCGATCACTATTCATGCCATTTATTGCTGTGTTTAATATGTACTACAACTGTAAGATTATTTGCCGAAGTGTGGTTCAATTTTCTACATCTTAAATCTAAGAGCAAGCAATTTTTTTTACTAGCATTTTAACAACACGTGGTCTGAGCGAAACAAAAGGCATAAAGCAAGCAGTCCCATCTCGCATTTTTCGAACATTTTGTGCTTTTCATTCTGTACACTTATGTATGAATTCGTTCAGTTTATATCGCGAGGAATAAAGCCAGATCCTGAAGCGCTGCTTTTATCTTCTGTAACTGAAAGCAGTATGACAGTGGCTATGTATGGCTGTGTAGCAGTATGGCTGTGCTTGCGTGGATGCCAGCGAGTATTTACTCCCTTATTAGAACGGAAAGCTACAAAATACTTTTTTTTTACCTATTCGCGCTACGGTCTGAGAACATTCTCACAGGTAAATGGTAATTAACGAGCGTTCTTCCTAATTTGTGCCAATAAATGGGACTTTTAGGCGATAAATTGATCATTTTGCTGTTAGCTTGTGAGTTGGGCGCGCTACCACAACCCGACAGGTTTTGATGGAGCACACATTGCCGGCATTACTAGAGCATGTACCTCCGTAAAAACGTAATGAAATGAAACACCTGCAAATGGATTGATCACGACGAAGTGGAATTTCATTCGATATACCGTTGCAGGAAACACACTATTTATTCCTCAATGTGAAACGCCGTGGTGCATACTTAATGCTTTAGCTTCTATTGGGGCGATTACGGGTTCTCTTATCGCTCTGTAAAGAATCCGTAAAAAATAAGTGCAAGCATCAGATGAGATCTAATGGTAAATAGGCTGTAAAGCTCCGTAAAGGAAAGAAACTTCAAGATTATTCTTTATTAGTAGACGCATAACCTACAAGGCTGCGCCTTGAACTTTGTTATTAAATATGTAAGGAAGCAGTGATTTTTTTCTTGACACGCAGGCTTGCGGGCTGTGGTATACGTTCTCTTACCCTCAAAAGCACTGGAAATGGGCGAGTGCCGCCTTCGAAAACAAATATGGCTAAACGAGAATACGGGAGGCCTTCCTATATAGTGTGACTGACTTGCTGTTGGCTATAGATTTTTAAAGCCAAGATTAGCCAACGTCAACGCGAATTTTTACAATAACACGAATTCTTTATTTACCTGTGGGCGCCTCAAACCATTTTCCAACAAAATTTGTTGTTAGTGCATATTTGAACGCGCAATATATGGCTCCCCAGCAGAACCAAATCCAAGCATGTAAATTTTGCAGAGCTACATTTCCTCTAAAAATTCTTTGGAGGCACTTAGATATCTCCTAACGGCTGGAAGGCGAAACCCTTTTGCGACTCATTGCACTGATTTGCAATCTTTACCCAAATTATAGATCACGTTACATCACAAGGTCAGGTGACCTAGGTGGCGATGTAACGGACGGACGGTCACCGCGAGTATGAGCCATTAAAGTCTATCGCCTTAATGTATGTTATAGTACTGCCCAGAATCGTTTGTGAATTTCAGGTAAAGAAAATCGCTCCCTGCCTTCGTATGTGTCGTACTGAATCCAGCGACAACCTTACAGATCAGCTGATTTTTGTTAAACACACAACAAGCATTACAACCACACCAAGCATAAAAACAACAAACCAAGTATCCTCTGCAAGAGGTCAAACTATTTTAAGACGCCTTTTTTCTTCGTCATGAAACAATATGGCACACACAAGCTAGGTCTTACGATTCCATTCCCTTCGTGAAAGGCAGAACCTTTTCCCCGAATTTCTTCCAGCTATTGCGAGCCCTATGCTTTCGTTATCACCCTGCGACGACATTCCCCTATCAGGTACTATCTTCCGGAACATTTATTCCGGGTTCGTGGCTCCCGTGCTCGGCCTCCTCTCCAAACAGGTTCTCCGCTTCGCCGTGCATCCTAACAATGTCGTGTGTCGCCGACCGAGAACACTTTCCCGGTAGGCCGGCGCGCACATTCCTGGCGTTCCTCCGTCGCTTGTTATTGCTCTCTGCCCTGCGGGACAGGGCGCAGGACGTAGGGCTCGACGACATCCGGAAGTGCTCCACACGCGGCAGCTCCGTAATTGGCTGGAGGCGCGTTCCGTGGACCTGCCTGCCACGTAGCGATATTGCTGACATTAGTGAGAGCCTGTTGGGCGCTAGAGCATTCGAGTAGGCGACCTCGCGGAAAGGCGAGGACACCGCGGCCTTTGTAACAAGGAGGATCGACTTTGCTGACCACTTGGTCTCGCAGTCGTATATGTCCTTTCTAATTGCCTGGAGTGAAACACGCTGGGAAAGGACAGTAGCTATAGCCGCAGAACCTAAAGAAGGTATTTTTGTCTAGATGCTTGAATTTGGTTTGGTTTGGGCGCATAACTTCACCGTTAACGCCTACTGCATCGGACACTTATCAGGTGTTATAACGAGTTGCTGCGACCTTCATGCCACAGAACTATACTTGTTGTACTATTCATGCCAAAAACTTTTCAGTTATATTGTTTTCAGAGAAAAGTGCACTATCATATATAGTGATATCTGGAAGTCAAAATTGCATATCATAAAAAATCACAGCCGCCGCGGTGGCTAGGTGGTTACGGCGCTCGGCTGCTGGCCCTAAAGACGCGGGTTCGATCCCGGCCGCGGCGGTCGAATTTCAATGCAGGCGAAATTCTAGAGGCCCGTGTACTGGTCGAAATTTCCGAAGCCCTTCACTACTGCGTCCCTGATAGCATGAGTCGCTTTGGGACGTTAAGCCCCCCGAAACCTAAACCTAAACGATAAAAAATCACGCGTTATTCATATCGCCCAAGCCGTCAACTCACGACACCAGAAGAACCTTCTTCCAGCAGTTTTTTTTTTTTGCTTGTTTGTTTCCCAGGCTAGCTGCCCACACCAGTGGACATTAAAGTCTCTTTCTCTCTCTCTTTCTGCTTGCTACTGACAGAAATTTTCATACCAGTTTCATCTCAGAAAGCTCAGCGGACTACTGCCACTCGGTTTATAGCTTTTTTTAAGCCGGCTTGTCTTCCGCAAATATAGCTGCTGTCAAAATTTTACAGCCCAAGGGGCTTACTTCGAAGCCCTGCATAGAGGCTGTGTACCATCCCTGGTAGTCCAACACTTCAGAGGGGTGAGAAGTATACCACAACTGCCCTTCCAGAGATTTAAACGCTGACTACTTAAAAAGAACAAGGAATAATGATTAAACAGGAAACCTGCAGGGTTCCATGTAATTTACAAATGTCATACATGCAAAACCTTTGAACGGAACACGTAAAGCGTGTAACTATAATTTCATACTTCCAATGATTGTGTGGAGCCTTACTGGGGCAGATAGCGTTAGGCTCAGGGCAAGACTATTTGGATCCACTCGATCACAACTTCAACGATCGTGGCACTGCAATGCATTGCATACCACTTCCCTAACGCCTGCCTGCTCACTCACTTCTACGTCTTTATGAATGTTGCACTCCATCCACAGTTCTGCACCCAATGGTTACTGTGAAGACATCTATACACAGCTACAGGCGCTAGCAGCAAAGCCAGCAGCATAACACAGGCAACATCAGAACCTCACAAAGCGAATTCGCAGGCGTGCGCTCATTGCTCTGCTTAATTAAAATAAATAGGACAATACAGTTTATTTCGAGAGCATGAAATTATGAAAGTTTAATTTCTTCCAGGACTCTCTATGAATCTAGTTGCGTGCGTCATGCAACTTTCTGGCCAGTCGCTATTTCGTAGCAGTGTTCAGCAATCATGTCTATTGTTTTCTTGTGCTCAAGCTGAAAAAGATGGGAAGGTTGGTTTTTGTTAGCACTCCATTCTTCTCAGATAATTTTTGTACTAGTAGTAATGTGGCGGCGGGATTCTAATACGCCATAGCCTGTTTCAGTGCAGGAAGTGGGCATAACTTAAGCAGCTCTAACCACGTGCACTAAGAGCAGCCCCAAAACCAAAGCAAATAACAGGTATCGCTTGCCGGACACATCTTGACGAAAAGCCGAAATCACCCAAAAATGCTACGGACTGTCAGCCACACATGAGCGCTAGACGAAATGCGATAATGGGTCATTAAAGTTTTTTATCGGAACTAAGCTATAATATATTTATCGGCAGATGCGTTAGTTCGCTTTCTTGTCTTTTTTTAACCGAAACCCAAATCACAATTCTCTCGTGTGCCGTTGTCTGGACGTTCCTTTCAAATAAGAGATTTTATTGCAGTTGTATGCTCAAAAGGCACTTGCTGGAGTATCCGACGTCACTTCATCTAGCCTTTATGCTTCTGAATCTCTCTCTAAAAGCTACCGGCGGTGAATCACGCAGTTCTCGCCGCCTCAGCCTCTTTTCCACTAACAAAAATAAAGCCAGACTTAGTGAAGAACAATGTACGTCGCTCGCACTGTGTCATTCAGCTCTCCACTACCAGGTGTCTACTCTGGCCAACCAACTTTAGTACAATCTCTGTTTATTTATTTTTATTTGATGTGGCAGCAGGTGTATTCCTGGCATGAAAAATTAAAATATATGGTAGTAGGGGAATTGGCGCTTCAGTGTTCCTAAGCTACATGTGGGAAACAAGGCGCGACCAATAGTGGAGAGCTCCGGATCAATTTCGAGCAACTGGATTTCTTTATAAGTGCATTGCCATCACACGTCACAACGGAGTTCTTTATTTATATTCGCCCCATACAAACATGAGCGCGTTCGAGAGCAAGAACTTGTAGAACATTCCGCAGAAAAAAGAAGACGACAGAAAAGAACACACAGAACAAAGATACAGAACGTAAGCAAGAACTATTCTGAGCCAACGCGTAGGGTCTTAAATGAAAACATGCAATTTATAAAATTCGATAACTGCTAGCCGATCTGATGATAACTCATCAATGCGAGTGACAAAAACACAGACTCACGTGAGAGGTACTGAATTCATTATACTGAAAAAAAAAAAGCAAGTAACCGCGTCGGTATCATTTATTACTGAACGCTTAAATAAAAAACATTATACGCAGCACTAAGCTTCACGAAACCTTAACAGTAGTACAGCAACCGTAGAATAAAATAATGGGGGCAGTTCTAACAGGCATTAAACCCACACAGTTGTTTACGGTATGAAATTGTGCCATCAGGGCTGTTTCGGCATATTCAGATCCGATTTGTACGTAGTTTTTTACGCGAAAGGCGCATTAAACGAGGCTGTTTATATTTGCTGAGCTGCATGTGTGACTACGAGCATGAAACCGCATTTAAGGAAAGCTCCAATGGGCAATTATGTTACAGTATTCATTCCTATAAAAGCCGCCTTCTGTCATCTAGAAATCACTATAATTAGGAAGCGGCACTTGATTAGGGTGTTGCCTTCTCTATTCACACTAAGCTGATCAAGATGCTTTCACTCTTATTTGAAGTAAGAAGTAGTTTGTGAGAGCATCGAAAGTGTCCCTTTGCAATAGTTTTCATAAATTCAAAATTTTATAAGTAAACCTTGAGCATCATTAGCCTGACTACACCCACTGCAGGGCAAAGGCCTCTCCCATATCTCTCCATTTAATCCTGCCCATCGCCAGGTGAGGCCGCCCTATCCCCACAAATTGCTTAACCTCATCCGCCCACCTAACTTTCTGCCGCCCTCTGCTATACTTGCCTTCTCTTGGAATCCAATCCGTTACCATTAAGGAGCAGCCGTTGTCTTGCCTTCGCAGTACAGGCCCTGCCCAATCCCATTTCTTCCTCATGATTTCGACCAGGATGTCATTAACACGCATTTTTTCCCTCACCTACTCTGCCCGCTTCCGGTCTCTTAACATTACACCTATCATTTTTCTTTCCATAGCTCGTTGCGTTGTCCTTAACTTGAGCTGAACCCTTTTCGTTAGCCTCCACGTTTTTGCTCCGTAGGTGAGTACCGGTAAGATACAGCCGTTGTGTACTTTTCTCTTGAGGAACATTGGTAAACTATCATTCATAATCTGAGAAAACCTGCCATGTGCGCTCCACACCGTTCTTATTCTTCCAGTTATTTCGCTATCATGATCGGGATCAGCGGCCACTACCTGCCCTAAGGAGACGTATTTCCTTGCCACTTCCAGCACCTCGCTATCAATTGTGAATTGCTGTTCCCGTGCTAGCTTGTTGAGCACTACTTTTGTTTTCTGCATGTTAATTTTTAGGCCCTTGATTCTGCCCTGTCTGTCTAACTCATTGATAATGCTTTGCAGTTCACCTCCTGAGTAGCAAGGCAATGTCATCACCGTCATTGTGCATGCGGTCGGTGGTTGGTTATTTTATTCCGTGTTATCTTTCTAGCTCTCTTATGAGCCCCCCATGCGCTTCTCTATTCGACGATTTCCACGTTGAGTACACCTAACGCGCCTTCCCAAATAATGGCGCAGGAAGTTGTGTGCTGTGTGTTCCTCTGTCGTGTCTATTGCATTTTTTGTGTGCTGCAGTCTTCATATTGAAGTGAGTTCTGCTATCTGGAACACTGAGGTGATATTTTTTTATCCTTATCATTTATATCCCAAGATGACACCCAGTTCTCTGCTTCGCGCACTGCGCTGTCAAGACTGAAGTTATAGATTGCAAACGGACGATTATGCTTGTGCGAAGAAATCCGGTTACTCCAGACCATTTCATGATAATTATTCTTGCCGCGGCTAGAGTATCATAGCCACGAATTAGTGTACAGTAATGAGGAAGGGCGTTTTCCACCACTCACGTTCCTAGAGCGCCAGAATTTTTTCGACGCGACGCTTGGCCTAGCGTAAGTGTTAGTATTACTCTGCACGCAGGCACACAGTCTGCTAAACTACCTCATTCTAAAGAATTGTGAAAATCAATATTTCCCGTAGTCGTAGCATCGCGAGTGAGGCAGGCGTGTGCCCATTGGGCTGACTTCCCAAGATTTCTGGCTGTCCGCGCATGTATCCAGTCGCATCAGATACCTGGCCACGGTAACGATGCAATAGCAAAAAATGTTTTGGCCTGCAAGTGGCAAACATAGAATATGTTTTTATTTTTATGTAATTTTAGCGTTGCAAAGACTAAGGGAAATCGCATGCCATACTTCACTGACTTCAGGTTTCTAAGCACGTAGCCAAAAGCTCTTTCCTCTTCCCCAAATGAATAAAAAAAATACCACCCGATATGCGATGTTCGTTGCGCATCTCGCTAACACTCAGTGATAATATAGACAATGACTCGGCTGTCTACCGGTAAATGCCGCTCCAGAAAACTACGCCTACGCGGTCGCTTCCTCTTTCGAATGCAAACTTGTTAAAACCGTGGGCTTCCTTTTGAAGAAATGTTCCTACTACTCATTAGCAAATGCTATTTACTACTCACCAAAGCTTCGCCGGCATCGAGAGAAGTCTTGCAGACAAGTAAAACTACTTCCGCATCGCCCATTCCGGTAAACAAGGCTATCTGGGCGTTCCAGTGATCGATCACCTAGCGAAGAGATCGTCATTCGGACAGTCATTGAGTTTCTTAACTTTAGAAGTAAAAGCACATGAACAAAAGAGTTTAAACTAAAGGCTTCTTAATTCGTCCCAGGTGCGCGTTATTTCTTTGTTCGCAGGAAGCGTGTAACATAACAGTTATTCGTTTAACCGTGCCGCGCACTGAAAATAGCTTGTAAGTCAATAAAAAAGAATAAACTTGCAAGTTCAAGAAGATTAAATTATTTCACTTGTTCATCTAGTCAAGACTTCCGTCAAAACGTTTGACTTAGCGAATTCTACACAAACACGTACCTTTTGAGGCATCTCAGGATGCGCTTTTGAGCAGTCGACGAGTATCTCAATTTCATCGGCTTGCATAACTGAAAGCCAAATTAAAAATAAATTTTGGGAAGGTTTCAGGTTGTTGTTTTGTTATTGATAATTCCAGTCTAAAGCACAATAAAAACTCATTCAACGTCCACACCAAGAATAAAGAAAGCGCACGACACAGCTCGAAAATTATAAGAAATTACCTCACCCTTCCCTTTTTCCATTTGTCGCGACAACAGTCAAGTACTTCTAGCTTCACCGCAACAATTTCTGGAGTACCAATGAGAGTATAAGTGCTAAACTCGTGAAATTTTAAGGCGATTATTAGTTTCCGTGCAGTTAGCGTGACTAAGATATTTCAGTTGTTCCTCTTATTGGTGGGTTTCAGTAGGGCAGGTACGAACATTTTATGCGCTTGCTCGATGTTTGCGACAGCAAATGTGCCGCAGATGGAGCAAACACGGGGGGAGGGGTGGCTGCTACTGACACCTATCGTCACCTAGCGCCCACTAAACGGAAGGAAGGGGTAGCGCACTGAACGCAGCCACGAAGCAACAGACACCAAGCGCCATCTAGTACGTTGTCCACCAAATAGAAGTCGCTTGGAAAACGCGGCACGCAGAAACCCCCGCCTCGCGCATGTGTATGTCCGACGATTCCCAAAACACGTCCCCAGAGCTACATTACCAGAATCAGGTGAACGGAAACTAATAGGCAAGGCTAGTCACACTATTTCGCACGTCCTGGTACTCTATGCCACCTGATGCATGAGCACTGATGTACTAGCGGTTGTTGCTGTTCTCCGTGCATCTAGTGGCACTAACAAGAATGGTCAACGCGAAGCTATCTTGATTTTAATGCGCCAGAATTAGGACGGCAATTCCGGGCAAAACATGGCGTTGTTGGCGCTTTGGCGCATTAGTGTAAGAGAGTGAAAAAATGTAAACGAGAGATAAAGCGCTGTGATCTCTCCTCCGTGGACACCTAAACTGCACCTTGAGAGACAAGAATTGAGAGGAAAAAATTATTGGTTATCACGAAAAAAAAGACGCCGTAACTGTGTCAGTTGCTTGTGGTCACCTCAACTACGCAGTCAGGGAAGGAAAGAAGGAAGGTGGGAGTGAAAGAAGAAAGAGAATGAGGTGGCTTTGTGGACGGATGTAATAGTTACCCTGCAATTGGTGCGACACCAGCCGCGGTGGCCGCGGCGGCCGCGCTTCGATGAAGGAGAAACACAAGAGGCGCCCGTGTGCTGAGCGATCTCAGTGCACGTTAAGGATCCCCAGGTGCTCGAAATTTTTTCGCAGCCCTGACCTACGGCTACTCTTCATTTCTTCCTACTATCACACCGACCTTCCTTCCTTCCCTCACGGCGCGACCGTGATGTCCATCGAGAGGTAAGATAGTCAGTGTGCAATTTTTCTTTCCTCCAAAACAATTATTCTTTTTAGTACGGCTCTAACAAGGAAAACGTTGGTAAAATCTGAGGCTAATTTCGGATGGAGCGAGGCACCAGGAGGAAGCAAATATTCATATAAAAGACACCGTACGAGTGAGACATTTGATCCGCTTACGAATGTACAATATCTTAACAACATGACTAAAGACAGAATACTTGAAAGCATTGCCCCTTTCGCACAACGAGAGGCGCATCTGTGATGTCGCCCGAAGAGCTGCGGCTGTCATCGCGTGCTTGCAGGCCGTGCCTCTCGCAGTATGCCACCTTCGTTTTCATCGGGTTGTACGCGCGTTCGCTGCCGTCAAGTGCTTAGAAATTGTTCTAAGATGCTCTAGCTCTGCGCATTTGCGGTTTATGGTTTATGGGGTTTAACTTCCGAAAACTGCTCCGGCTATGAGGGGCGCCGTAGTGAAGGGCTCCGGAAATTTCGACCACCTGGGGTTTTTTACGTGCTACCACATCCCACAGTACACAGACCTCTAGGATTTCACCGTCGCCTTCACGACGGCCGGGATCGAACTCGCGTCTTTCGGGTCAGCAGCCGAGCGCCGTAACCACTGAGCCACTGTGGCAGCGTGTGCATTAGTGCAGGATGTTGATGGACATGCCGCGTTTTCTACGCTCCTGGCTCATTAACTGGAGCTGGCTTCTTCGTCAACACCGGAGCAGAGGTCAGCGTCGTACCGACCTCCTGTGCAGATCGCCGTTGCAACGAGCATGCCTCCCCACACCAGGAGGTATGGTTTTGCTGGACTGTCACTGTCTCTGATATTTCACAAGCTGTTCTCGGCCCAGACATCCTCATTTATTTTAACCTAGCAGGTAGACATGCATGCTCGTTGCCTCAAAGATCTGCGCACACACCTCTCCGTGGGCGATGTACTTCCTATCGCTACAACTGCGAGGCTTGGAGCTCTTGCCCCGACTTCGACCTACGCTTAGCTCCCCCTTAATTTTCCAGACCTTGCGATGCCTTAATTATGCCATAATCACCGTTGAAGCACTCGGTATCACCCACACCACATCATGACATCCGCTCTCCCTGTTTTTACTCGCCCCCGCCGGCTGTTTGGTGAACGCCTGGCTATCGTGCGCCTTTGCTCAAACTACTGGGAATGTCCACTATACATGGCACTATAGAAGGAAACTGGGGAATGGAGACCATATGGTGATTACTGCCCCCGCAAAAGCGCCCACACCTTTCCACAACGCTATCCACTTCCCCTCATTCAGGACTTCGCGTCAAGTCTGGCTGAGTGCGCTATTTTCTGTAGATTGACTTTGTGGAAGCCCACCTTAAGATTCCCGCGCAGCCCACTGAAATTTCGACGAAATCCACTGGCACACCCTCGGCCCTTTCGAATATGTGAGGATACTTTTTGATTGTACAGTGCTATATAGACTTTTCAGCGAAATATCAACTAGGTCACGAGAGGTCTAGACTTCGTGTTAACCTACCTCGACGACCTCCGCTTCGCAAGCTGCTGTCGACCCGAGCCCCAAGCTTACCCTCGACATCTTCCACCGGCTTGTCGATTACACTCCCCTCGCCAGCCTGAGCAAATGCCTCTTCGGCGTCGCTACAACCGTAATTCTGGGCTGCGTTGTGACCCCACAAGGCACCAGGCCCCTCGACAGCAACGTCAAGGGCATTCATAATTTCCTACCCTTCCCATCACTGAACACGCTTCGGGAATTCTTACGCTTTGTGAACTTTATTAATACTCCGCTTTCTTCCGAACTGTGCACAGTTCCTGAGGCCACTGACCTATCTTCTTGCTAATGCCGCATCTGCATTCGCTTTTTCCAAGCGCTCGCATACGCCACCATTCACATACATGCCGTTCCTGACGCCCCACTTATCTCAGCACCGATGCATCGAGTATAACAGCTAGCGCACTTCACCATGGCAAAGACAGTTGCTGCAGCCTTCATGACAAGCTGGATGCCTTGTTTCAGCGACCCTGCAGTTATCACTACCGACCGAGGTGGCATCTTTCAATAGGTACTTTGAAAATATTTGCGTACACTCAAGATAGGACATGAAAGGGGACACGCTGTTGGAGACGAGGAACCCTTGGGTTGTCTGACTCGTTCAGCCCCGCAAGTCCCGGCTCCAAAGGACGGTGTCGAACTCCGTTATGAACGAAACTGTACAGTGTGTTTATTTTTACGTATTTACAGCAGATATAGTAGTGTCTCGGTAACAGACCAACAGCCGGTTAAATACACTTCGTATTCCCCACATCTCTGGCTGGGGAATAAAGTACGGTGAACGACATCCAATCAGGCGGGATGTTGTGGACATATGTGGTATTGCCCATGGCAGGAGGCGGCGCTGATGGTCTCTCGCAGCTCGGTCGATGGCGAGGGATAAAGACTGAGTCATCGAACACTTTTGTGTCGATTTCACCTCTGCGGCATGTCTTCTGTTCGGTGCCTCCGCAGGAAAGGAATGTCACGCCGTCTCCCAGCAGGTGAATGAACGACCTCGTACTACCTCGCCTGATCTTCGAAACACGAGACCTGTGTCGAGGTCGCAGCCGTCTTTCATTAAACATCACAAGCTTGACCTTCCAACAGCACCATACTTCGACCGGTGACCCGTGGGCAGATTCGACCACTTGACGCCACCGCTGCTTTCACCGCTGCTGCCACGACCGCCAGTCGCCGCCGCATCATTGCTTCTTGATGACTCATGCGCCTTCACGTTGGTCTGCTAGGATTTATTCCCAGGTTCGAGTTCGCCCATCTCAACGACACACAGGCGCTGTTCACCGCTTCTCACCGCGCTTGCAAACTTCTTGCGTCCCACACGTCCATTCGACCGCATACCATCCTTAGGCCAAAGGCATGGTGGAATAGCTCCACCGCCACCTGAAGGCTGTCCTTACCACGTATACAGCCACGGGAACAATGGTCCGAACATCTTCCCATTGTCCTTCTTTGTATCCGCTCGGCACTCAATGTTGAACAGGTTATCTCTGCTGCAAAATTAGTGTACGGCATTCCCTTGCGCCTCCCTGGAGAAATCTCGCTCTCGGCCGCACTGTCTGTCCACTTCCACTTGCATCCGGGACCTGCGCAGCTTCTTTAAAAACCCTACACTTACCGCCACTTCTGAACTCAACCTACTGTCCGTGTTTCTCAGCCTGGATCTGGGCTTGTGTAGCCATGTCTTCGTCCGGTCTGTCCACGTCCCCCTACCCACACCTATCACCAGCCTACGATGGACCGTTCAGCGCGCTCCATCGTACGACCAAGACCTTCACGGTAGACATCAACAGTCGTAAAACTTCGTGTCTACGGCCAGACCTAAACCGGCTTACGTTGCTGCTCTTGCGCCCATCGTCCCACCACCCACCCGGACGTCAACGCTGAAATCTTTCACGGCGGCCTCATCCAAGCACGTCCACTGGGCTGCTCCTGTGCCTTTCAATCTGCAGGGAGGAGCCGTGCACAGCATCTCGCGTTGCGCTCAGGCCGCAGGTCACAGTTCGTTCCGCTTGCGGCGCCCGTCAAGTAATACAAACTTGGCATCGGCTTTGCAGCGCGTGCAGCGCTATGAAGAGCAAATTCCCCGCCGTGGGTATGTGCCATTAAGCCTGAGGTCGTCATCATGATCATCATCGTTTCGATACCCACCACTGCCGGTGCTGGTTGGTAATGTTTTAGCTACTACACCACCATGCGACAAGAGTCTGGAAGGAGCCTGAATTTGACGCGTCATCGGCATGTCAATAATGTCTGTCACTGGCAGCTGTCGCCACCCGGTGGCATGACATCATGACATTTTTTCTTCTCAATAATGGCTGCCAATCAGTGGGGAATGAGCCTTGCACGAGCGAAGCTCTGACGCGTGTACATAAGGTAAACCCCAACGACGCGCATTAGCTGAGCGTGAACTGCCTAGAATTATGTTGAAGGTTTGAAATCGCCGCCGCGATGGCTCAGTGGTTATAACGCTCGGCTGCTGACCCGAAAGACGTGGGTTACATCCAGGCTGCGGTGGTCGAATTTCGATGGAGGCGAAGTTCTTGAGGCCCGTGTACTGTGAACCCGGAGTGGTCGCCATTTCCGGAGGCCTTCACTACGGCGCCCCTCATAGCCTGAGTCGCTTTGGAACGTTAAAGCCAATAAACCAAACCAACCAAAATTTGAAATCAGTGCTTAACACAATCGCTATTATTTAGAGTGATCACATCAGCGCACAGCAAACAGCAGCATGAACTTACGACAGACGTTGAAGGGTGCCTCCTTCCCGAAAACAACAGATGCGAGATGCATTATTACAAACAGCAGCCTCTTCTCGGTCATCCCAGCTCTGAAATCCCTCCCAAACACTTTCTGGAAACCACCCGTGAGGTGACTGTGCGTAAAAAAGCGTCAACTCCCGTGCACTATAGGCACCCAAGAAAAGCACGTCCTGCTTTTTCAAAAGCGAGCGGCCTAATGGGAACCGCGGGGGCGCCTATGACTCCCTAATTAGGCTAATGAAAATAGCGTAATGATGCATTAAAAAAACTGGACCTGAAATGGGGAGAGCACGACAGTCGGAACTTCTTAAATAATTATGGAACCGCTGGCAGCACACCCTCTTCGCAAGAATAATTAGAGGAATAGCGGCAGCTTTCGTGCGGCCTTATTAACAGACTAATGAACGAGGACCTCGCTCAAATTTGCATATGCCATGCGTGCGAAGAAAGATTGCTCGGTGGTCTTGGTGCTTGTCCAAGGCTATAGCCCAGCTAAGCATTCAAAGAGACTGGAAAAAGACTGAACATATAGTTTTGTTGAGGTGCGTGCAGAGTGAAAGAAAAGCTTTGTGGCCTACTTTATTTTAAGGGACCCAGCCGTAAGAAAACGACGTTTGATGATTGTGTATGACGAAGAGCGCTGGAAATATAGGATGTAATGTATCTGCTCTTAAAGACCACTCTGTTTATTTACTATTTATTTATATTTATTATTTCTTTATTATTTACGTCGATTTATTTCATAATCATCAATCACACTTTTTCTCAAACCACTTAACTTGAGCGAGGCACCGAAACAGCTTGTTAAAGAACTGCAAAACTTTTCGGGCAGTAAAGGCGTGACGCGTTTGCTGTCTTTTACCGTTTAAAAACACATTAAGAAACTTCTCTGAACTTTTTCTACCAGCGCAGTTGCCCACTGTATAAAATTTGACCTTTATCGCATTCGACGTTTAGAATCGACATTGCGACATTCCTACTGCGCTAAAGCCTGAAACGTACACGTTTGAACCAGCACTGCGCTATGCTCCGCCCGCTGGCACCTGATTAAGCTGGGCTTTTTATTTCCTTTGGGTCTCTGTTGACGCGCCTGACTTATACATTCTTGTCCCGGGTTGTGTGCCGCTCAACTTACTGTGGCAGCTACATTTCTACGACACTTCATGAATAAATCTTAACTTTAGGGCGTTAAGCATAAAACCAACGGGACTCTTGATTAAATAAATCCCATTCGACCAACAGTACGCATTCGTCCACCGTGACGCGATTACATCAATATTGAGAGTATGAAGATGCTACCGGAGGGTTACGTTATCATATAGTAGTAGCTAGCGTCTGCTTTTCTTATTTTTCGAACCATGCTGCTGTCAGGTTATCAGGTGTCCATAACCACCTTAATTTGATGGTCGTTTCAACTGAAGGTCGTTTCACACTGAAGGACAGCGGGGTATGTGGCGCAAAAAGTTGCACAGCTGGTAATGACTGGGACGATTTATTTATCTTGTTCGAAAGCGCTTACTTATGCCCAATAGACATCGGCGAGAATTTTTGGGGGGGTGTAATCTACTTGTAATAACGCACACTTTAGTTCCAGTGATATCCTACTGTGTTATCAGTGTCAGGACGCCGGTACAAAGTCCCTTAACTCGTGAGCGGTTATCAGACGCACACATCAAGACATTTGCGGCTGGACTGCTGCAGTATCCGCTCCTGTGCCCAACTTTATTTAAAATAAATGATGAGAAATCGCAGAGAAGTGACGACCTTCAAGCATCTGCCGTATCTGAAGCGAGAAAATGTCCTTTTCATTATACACGCGTAAACATTTTCCGACCTGCAAATCTCGCAGCGATACCAAGAAATGCCAGACGATTAAGCTTGGTTAGGCGAAATTCGAATTACTAGGTGGCTGGCATTTCGGTTTTCACTTCGGTTTTGGTTCGAGGCTCGGTTTTCAAGGTAAAGCAAGCTTAAGAAAAATATTGGCGAAATCGCACATAAGCTCCGCCTTAAGGGTATTACGCGATAGCATTAATGGGTTAATGCCCATTTATTTGGAGTTGCTCATTCTCTATTTTACATTCATAGACCACTGGGAATGCTCATGCTAATGCTGGCGCTGTGGCGCAGCGGTTAATCGACGCGTCACTGCCCTGCAAAGGTAGGTGCTGCCACCGGTGGGACTTGTCACACCCAGGTTGCTCCCCACCGTGGCCTTGAGCTTGCTCCCGAGCAACCTCACTTGCAATATTATTGAAATATTATTTCACTGCAATATTAAAGCAGTAATACGAAATTCAGCGTATTGGCAAGTATTTTTGGCGTTTGCCAGTTCTGCTTGAGTTCACTACCCTTGCCGGCCGCATTTTTGGTGGAGCCTAAGTAAGAAAAAGAAGTCTGTGTTGTGAGATTTTTGTGCACCAGTTTACTTCGCCGAACGAAGTGTTGAAGTCATTCTAACAATGTGGGTTACAGAAGCATTTCTCTAGGTCTTTGTAACAGCGAAGTACATTTCTCTGCGGTTGCATTTCTGCGCAAGTTTGTTAAGAAACTGTGCCATTATTTTTGTAACAACAGATATTGTCCTTTCCTTAAGCTTGTATTTGTGATAAATTTGAAAACGCCGAGTCGTATGAGGCTCAAGGTAATATAGACACTGCTTTCTTTACCAAAAATGCAAGTGGTGCAACGAATTCTCAAAGCAACATGGCTGCCCAGAACTGTTCCATATTTAATTAATTAATAAATGTGCAAGGATCGCCCGCATATCACTTCTGATTACCATACTATCGCGATATCTGGCAATCAAACATATTTTGTTTATTTATTTATTGATACTCCTAATACCACCTGGGATTATTTCAGGAGGGCATTACACGGTCATTTACAACGACTAAAAATAACACATTTGTTGGTAACCATTTAAAATGAAATACAACAAATGGCAAGGGTCACTCAGAAGCATAAGTAACTAATCTAGTCAAATCTCTAGCATACCTAAAGAACGAAAATTAACACATTGGTAGGTTACATTTTGTAAATAAGAACAACAGAAGAGACATGAAATTCATGAAACTCTATACAATAAAACCGAATACAATAAGATATACTGCATGAGGTACGAACGAAATATTGTTACTTGGTGTATAGCCCAGTTGGAGTACGTACAAAAATAAAGTACGAAAAAAAACCACACACTAACAAAATCGCAATATTTAGAATGAAGAAACACTTGAATGATTTGCTAATTATGTATTATGCTCTCGACTGCAGCGGTAAACAGTTTTAATGAAAAACTGTTAGTGATTTAAGGATGCAAACGGTTCCATTCTCTAATTGCTGATGGGAAAATGAGTATTTAAAGCAGTCGGTGCGGAAACGATACTCCTTAAGTACCATTTTCAGAAACACACGAACCAATCTGAGACGCATAACTAGCGTGAATGTAATCAGATGTATAACAGCACTTGCGTGCAAAAAAAGGAAATTTGGAAGGAATAGAGATTGCAAACCGACCGATAAGCAGACTATGATCAATATTAAATTCGTCGCACCTTACACATATCGTTTGTAATTTCGGTCCAGTCTCCAAACACACGTCTTCGCAAACCGCCGGTTTGACCGCAAGCTTCGTATTTGTCCCGGCATTGCAGCCTTCCAGTCTGAAACTATTTATCGGTTTATGTAACCCCAGTTGCTCGCGGTACCATGGGCTATTTTCACGGCCACCCAAAGTTTACCCACGAGTTTGCCGCTGAGAGCGGAGTTTCATTCCACTGACAACCTGCGCCAGCCACTGTGACTAAGACGGCATAGTTGCGGAGCTTACGTCTTACGGATTAAACAATGTGTGGATTTGTGATGCATCACTTCACAGATGTTCTTTGTAGCAAACAAGGATATGCAAGTGTTGGAGGAAGTCTTTACCCGATCGATTGAGCGCGTGGCGCGCAACCACCAGAGCCGCTAACCATCGACCGTTTGGCCCTGGACAGTGTAACGACCCTTCATGCGGCACCTATGGACAGAAAACGCAAGCATTTCTGTGTCCAGGTCGTAGGCGGCAGAACAGCTACATCGCCTCTCAATAGGTGGCGCCTGGTAGACAGTGCTGCCATCAGCGACCCAAAGGCTATCAGTCTGTGGCGCTGATGATTGTGCGTGCTGAATTCTCACGGTGGCAGTGAAGGGCTTCTGGGGTGCTAGCTCCGAAAAGCACGAGATTGTAGCTTAGAAGGCGCTCGGCCCGAAAAGTGAGCGTTAATGCGAAGAAAAGCATGGCTATAGCAGTATGATGCTCTTGGTCATATTTTTGTCTCCTATCTTATTCTGGAAAGTTTAGCGCCTCTATGTTCGCAATGCTCCTGCCCTTCCCCCCTCTCACGGTATCCCCTCACATGCTCACGTATATTCAGCTGAACAAGCCAACCGGCAAACCTGTCTTCCTTGAAAGCGTAATTTGCGTCTCTCCATTGCTCTCGGAAAACAAAAGTTCGCTGAATAAATACCTCATTTGAATAAATAGTGCCTCAGGACTAATTTCCCCCATTTGCATACTCTTATTTCCATACCAGCCGTCTTTCCACCGTCAATATGTAACCTCGAAGCAATTCTTGCATTCTTTCAAAAAGTGAAGACAAAAATTTACGTCACAGCGGCATCATTTACAAACCTTTCCACGCCATGCCTGAATAATTTCTGGGCTGAATGGATATCGCATAATTCGATTGCACATCTATAGCTCCTTACTCAGCACCCCGAGAACCTCATGATACGCTTTTCCTCTTCGGTAAATTACAATACGAAATATGGTAGATTGATAGGCATGATGTGAGACAATAAAACTGCATAAATGTGCAACGAATTCAGTGTTTGCAGTTCTAATGTCGATAGATCGATTTCGCGAGCTTCAATAGAGAACGGTACATAAGACTTGGTTAAAAACGCTCATACCGGGGAGCGTTTCTACCCTAGGCAAGTTATGCGCGCCCTCTTTCGCTGATCCCCGATAGATGAGCCTTTAATGCATTGGTGTAGCATCTGCAAGCTGCACTACTCATGATGAAAGTTTGGATTGTGGCGTGGCTCCTTCCTTGGACTGATGTATTAGCAGTTGATGAAGAGCGCTTCTTCAATATATGCCGTAAGTAAAACATAATAGATCTCACATGCCCGGGTCTTCACCTCAGATGTTCTCAAATTTTTAGTTAGGCGTTTTCAGATAGAAGAGCGCTGTGCTCGGCATAGCATTTTCTGCGGTGTAGCGCATCTGAATACAGCCAAGACGTGCTAACTAATAGCCTGGTTTATTAATATTGATTCACAAACTTAATTACTGATCCTTATTTACTGAGAGGCATGTAACCCACTGTGACTGACATCCATAGCACTTCTTTTAATTTCGAAAACACGGTTACCCTCGGTGCTGTGCCAGGACAAATTTCGTCTGCATTGCATGAAAATACAAGCTCTTTTCAAGAGCTTGCAAGCAATGCAACCCCTTGTTGGGCCACAGCGTCAAGGGTAACTGCGTTTTCGAAATTCTAAAAACTGATATAGGTAATACTCAAGGTGGGCTACATTCCTGGCAGTAAATAGGGATACTAATGATAATAGTTAAAACTTAACTATGCAATAGTGTTCAACCAGTCGACTAGTTAGCACGTCTTAGCTGTATTCTGATGAGCTACAATGCTGACAATGCTATGCCGATAAAAGCGCGTTCTTTACGCAAGAAACATTTTTAAAAATTGAAGAACCTCTTAGGTGAAACAGCTGCCATAGAAACATTCAGAATAGCATACTGTATTGTGCTATTGCAAAAAGAAAGCTTAATTTCCCCATCTTACAGTGGAAAGGTCTCATGCACAATCTCAATAACAGCGAGGGTTGGCATAATTTTTTGGAACGCAAAATACCGAAAGAACAGAAGGTAAAGAATATAAATGGTTAAGTAAACAGACTGTTATCCAAGTATGCAAGCTTCTGTAATGATAAGAGCATAATGAGACCGATGCGGCATTATTTCTTCCTATCTACGTTACTGACTGCAGAACTGTAGAGCTTTTATGACCTCCGCCGCTACGGCCATGGACAAACATGAAAATCGAAGTGCAAACTGCATGCCTACTTTATTCGTCATGTTTACGAAGGCAACACCTCAAGGATTTAACACGATAATTATGATGCTAAAATGTGGGAAGAGATCTTTAGTGCTCATATCTTGGCTAAAAGGTATGCTTCCAGCTGGTCTTCAAACTTCTTTCCAGAGTCTTTTCTTACTTTGGATGGTCGAGTTTCTTCAGAATGATGACTTCTGCCAGTTTCTGATCTTGAACTGCCTTCTGCACATTATTGAGCACATAAAGGGGGGAAATTCAAGCAATCGTTGCAAAGTACACACACAAAAGCCGACGGCGATTGCAGCCGAAAAAAGCATACAGGAATGTTCGTTGTCTTTTTTTTTAAATGCTGTTCTTAGTCAAACTGTCAATTTAGGAGCGTTTATTACATTTTTGGACATATTTTTAGGGCAGTCACCCAAAGTGGAGAAAATTTTTAATAGCTTTATAGCTTTCCTTTCTGGGCGTATAGCTGCGCATGGGTGGATGCCACTGAGTAATTGCTCCCTTTTAAAAATCTACTCCACATTGGGGAATTCCCCTAAACGCTTGACCGACTCTGTTCCCACTTCGAGTTATTGATAAATTCTCTCTAGCCTTGCCATTAGCTTGCCGTCCCGGTTAGCTCAGTTGGTAGAGCGACTGCTCCGGTGAAGCGGTGGTCCCGGGTTCGAACCCAGGACCAGGACGAATTTTTCTTTATTTGCGAAGTTTCTCGGAAATCTGTACAGCTTTCCTTTGTAGCCGTATAGCTGCGCATAGGTGGATGCCAATGAGTAATATCTCCGTTATTACAGTTTTTTATACGGAAGATAATTGAAGAGAAAACAGAAAGAGGTACAATTATACGCCGCCGACAGGATCCCGAAACATGACCTCGTCCGCGCTTCTTCCTTCCTTACATTGGGTGCCTTGCTCTAGCATGGCGATGAAAGATATTCGTAGAGTTTCTTTCGTTCTCAACAAATATTGACTGTACTACCTACACAGCGATATTTTAAAAATGGCGACCTTCTTAAAATTGATTTCTTTTAAAACCTTTTCCGCAGTGTACACCGAAGAACAGCTGCAGTACTTCATGAATTGCATCCATACCCACGCAACCAAAGCGGTAAACACCCTCTGGCTTTCCAGATCTTTCTGTGTCCACGCGGCTCGCTGGGGTGATCACTGAGAAATCTATTGCAAATTGCGTCTCGACTTCACTGATTTATGAAAATTGTTTTGAAGCGCTCGGCATCAAAAAAGAAACTTTTTTTACGCCTACTGGTACGCTATTCATTATGGCCTTTTCTCTTGTTACCGTTTCAATGTTCTAAACGTGTTCTTCTGATGTACTCTGGGTTTCGTTATACGGCTAGAAGGTAGGCAAAATCTTCCCGCAATGGCTGCCTTGTTCAACTACAAGATAGAAGGGCAAAACAGCAGCTTCGAGTGAAAGATAAACGGATAACCTACTGCAGCCTGCTGAAGAGGAGAAAAATAAAAAAAAATTGCAACTCTTCCTGCACACTGCTGCCATTTATCTCTCAATTCAGATACTCGGCTTTGGCCAGTAAAACATTGTTGTTTAAAATCGTCTCTATCACCAGGCAAGATAAAAAATGCGACCCCTTGTTTTGAGTTCTAATGCCTTATTTCTAGTAATCGATTAATTCACTGTTATCGCTTCTCTCATATCTGGTCTTTCTTACAGGTAGTGGAAATGTGGGCCAGTCACAAAGCCAACTTTGGTGGTCTTGAGGAATGGGAGATAATATCACTGCTTTGCAAGGCTGCTATTGACGCGGGTGACGCCCTGGTAAGGACAGCATGCTTTATGTGTTCCTTTAGCAGCCCGCCGTTGGCTAACGTTACTTCTGAAATTAAGAGGTTTGTCTTTTCAATCATCAATGTTTATTCGTCATCATGTGGAATCACTAAACCATAATAGCGTGAAATCGACACAGTAGTTCAGACTATCGTATCTGGTTTCTGTGCCGCACTTGGTACTCCGTAACGGATATAAAACAGTTATAGATGTAATTTTAAGTCTTAACTCAACTTGCTAGCTTCACAACTACAGTTGTGATGCCTAGGCTTACATTCCTAATATTTTACATCCGCTACTATCAAGAGGTATATATTTTATTTGGTCTTTTTTATATAGTTGAAAGCAGGAGCTCTTCGTGAATAAAATGTGCTTCTGAACTCAAGGCACTGCAAACCGGATTAAAACCTGCCTGCCGGCACTTAGGGCCAATGGCACTAAGGGCCAATTGGGAACCAATCGAAAAGGAGCAGCATTTGTGAAAACTCCCACAAGCAGTCGACACTCTTGCGGCAGAAGCTTATAGAAATACATTAGAACGAATAGTTGGGAGAGTTTTTTCACGAAACAGCGTTCGTGTTGCGTGCGTCTTTCAGTGTTCCCGTCCTCTATTGCGCTGAAATTACTTTAAAATCCTACAGTGCTTTCGGCCATGAGATGAACATACTTTAAAGCAGTTTCTTTTGCCTATGGCACTAATGCACATGTGACTCCTAATGCAAGGTAAAATGTGAGAGAGAATGTCTGTGTTCCCACGATGATTTTGCGATAGATCGAAGAGCCCTTCAGAACAACATCCCCTGTAATATGCATATAATTTCTCATGTGCGTAAGTGTGTGCAGGCCTTTTTTGGGTGCAGGCGTGCGTGTGTGTGTGTGTGTGTGTGTGTGTGTGTGTGTGTGTGTGTGTGTGTGTGTGTGTGTGTGTGTGTGTGTGTGTGTGTGTGTGTGTGTGTGTGTGTGTGTGTGTGTGTGTGTGTGTGTGTGTGTGTGTGTGTGTGTGTGTGTGTGTGTGTGTGTGTGTGTGTGTGTGTGTGTGTGTGTGTGTGTGTGTGTGTGTGTGTGTGTGTGTGTGTGTGTGTGTGTGTGTGTGTGTGTGTGTGTGTGTGTGTGTGTGTGTGTGTGTGTGTGTGTGTGTGTGTGTGTGTGTGTGTGTGTGTGTGTGTGTGTGTGTGTGTGTGTGTGTGTGTGTGTGTGTGTGTGTGTGTGTGTGTGTGTGTGTGTGTGTGTGTGTGTGTGTGTGTGTGTGTGTGTGTGTGTGTGTGTGTGTGTGTGTGTGTGTGTGTGTGTGTGTGTGTGTGTGTGTGTGTGTGTGTGTGTGTGTGTGTGTGTGTGTGTGTGTGTGTGTGTGTGTGTGTGTGTGTGTGTGTGTGTGTGTGTGTGTGTGTGTGTGTGTGTGTGTGTGTGTGTGTGTGTGTGTGTGTGTGTGTGTGTGTGTGTGTGTGTGTGTGTGTGTGTGTGTGTGTGTGTGTGTGTGTGTGTGTGTGTGTGTGTGTGTGTGTGTGTGTGTGTGTGTGTGTGTGTGTGTGTGTGTGTGTGTGTGTGTGTGTGTGTGTGTGTCATCACCTAAGATGTCTTGTTCCTACCTTGTCCCTTAGAGCTGCACAACTCGAGAGGCTAGCACCATATAGCCTCAGAGGCCACGAAGAGGCAAAAGCGCACTGACGGTTATCAGAAAATTAATATCTACCTTTCTCTTCTCTTTTTAGTACGAAGAATTTTCGGAGCTATTACCGGTAAGTGCCTCAACTACTTCTGAGCGTTAACTATACTAACAACGCTACGGTAAACTTTCACGAAGCGTGAAACGTTTGCCTTCGTTACCTCGGCATTGTACACTTTGCATTATGAGCCCTGTCTTCTGCGGCGACTTTTTTTCGGGGACTGTTCATCGAGTGTGACACATCAAGAAGCCTTTCTTTGAGTATCCCTCTCCCGGGAAGCTTTAATAGTACAGGTGAACAGCTAGGATGAAGTGTTCAAACCTGGCATTAAATTGCAGAAAGAAGCAAGTAAAAACAAACAATTCAGCAACGCTTTCTTCATTCTTTAAGTTTTATTTTAAATCATTCCTATTGCTTGATCTTCCTTAAGTACATGTAGTTTACTAAGCAAATATGTGAAATCACAAAAGCACTTATAATATTTCTGATCAGCCTATGTACGAAAGTATATGGCGGAGATTCAGCACACAAGAAGACTGGTGCCGTTCCTTTTTTTTCTCTGTAAAAAACTGCCCCATTACTCAGTTATATTTATATAGGAGCGGTCTATTTTGAGGATAAACACTAGACACAGTAAAAAAAAAACAGACACGATATGCTACAACAGAGCGCACACTTTCAACTAGCATTTGTTTTCAGCAGTGCACATTCTTTTACGCCTATTATCGAGGAATGCCGAACAGAGGAGAAAAAGCGAAGAACACACACAAAAACATTCTAGCGAAAACAGACCTGACTCATGCAAACCTGGACACGTGTGTCATTTTCTATTTCTTTTTGATCGGCTAATAACCTCTTTTATTCCGCTGTCAGAGCAACGAACGGGTCGCTGACACATTCGGCGTGTGTGTTCGACGCCATAGAAAATGCCTACCCCAGCGCCCTAATCACAATTGTATTTGTTCGGAGCAGTGCGCACATCCTATCCAACAATCGCTTCCGCTAATGCTTGGCGCAATGCGATGCGAGGTTGCCAGGGGCGTTACCTAAAGAGAGCTTGTACTGGTGCTCCCTCAGTCATTCTTTCGCGCACAATCTCCTCTAGCCAGCGCGTAAGCCGCTCCGCATGACAGCGGAATTTATTACAATCCGCCGACACACGCCATGAACTTCTAATGTTCTGGTGCTTAAAACCTCAAGACAATTCATTGTTCGCTTAGTTTCTTCTAGAGTTAACTGATTTTTGCACACAAGCCTAAAAGTTTATGTAGCGTTGAAAGTACAGCTGGCGCTTCGCGCCTTTCTGCTCCTTTTTTTTTTACCTTTGCGAGAGAGCGTGCATATACATATAATGGAAAGACCTGGGCACAGGAATGATAACGAGTGGAAGGACAAACACTAACACTGGCTGGCAAATGCTTAGTTAGCGTTCATTTCTGTTTACCTCATGGCATGCTGAAGGTGTCCAGCAACAAAGTAAGCCGGTTACAGCGCATTTCAATTCCCCAAGGCTAATAGGGAGTCCAGACTGCGAATAAGAGTAGACGGAAAACTCGACTGTCTAACACGCTTCACGCAAACCGGCCCCTTTTCTTTTTTTCTTATTTCTTTCTTTTTCCTTTACGCATTTGCACTTGACGACAGTCTTAAGATATTTTTACTAACCAATAGAACACCGGGCTTTGGTATCTAGCAGGAAAATTAATAAAATTTCGGGGGAAAAACCTTGTTCAAATTTAAACTAGTTCATCCAGGACTCGCAATCACTTATGAGACCACCAGCGGCAACTGCCTTCAGTTTCTTGACCTTGATATTGAAATCAATTCCCTCGTCTGCTGGGAATACCAAGCAAGAAGAGAAAAGGACCTGTTACCTCATCACTCAGCACATTCAAAGCTGATAAAGCGCAACAATGCGACTGTATGCCTCAATAATGCGCTCAACAAGCCATGTCATCAGAGGGTGCAAGAGAGCGTTAACTGGCAGGCCGCCTGACTGTAGGCAGCTGAATACCCAACAATCACGTTTTGAGCGGGTTTGTGAAAAGATGCTCAAGACTGGCACCAAGGGAAAATGTGGAAGTGGGAAAGAGAGTGATAAGAGACCAGCTATTTTGCCCAATGCGCGTATTCTTCGGCACAGGCTGTGAAAAGTGGCGAAAAGGCACGAAGTGCCACTTGTATTTTGAGCGCTACAAGGCTTCAAGCCTTGGGAGCTAAGGTCAACACCACTCTACCCACCGCGGTGGTTCCGTGGGTTTGGCATTATGTTGCTGCTACCAAGGTCGTGGGGTCGAATTCCGGCCTCTGCAACCGCACTGCGATGGAGACGACGTGAAATAAACGCCCGCGTCCTGTGCGATCGCACGGTAATTCGGTAATCAATTCGGAGCTCTCCGGTAAGGGGTCCTTTATAGCCCATGTGTCGCTGGGGAACACCAAACTCCGCACAGCATTACCGTTACCAACGTAAACCCCAAAGGAAACGACGCGAACAATGAGAGGCCTTGCGATGTTAAGGATCAGAACAATTTCGCGGAATGCTGCGAGCGAGTTGTTTAAAAAATCCCACAGTCATGCTGAGCAGCATACGGGGGCTACACGCGAACGTGCACGAACAAAGGTTTCAGAGAGCACTAGTACAAGCGCTCTTTAGTTAGCATCCCCGCATCGCATTAGGCCAAGCATATGTACAAGTTAGGGGCGTAGCCAGGGGGGTATGGGGCTTCAGCCTCCCCCCCCCCCCCCCCGAAATTTTCCCGAACTGTCACGCACCGCTGACCAAAACAACCACCGGCGCCGGAAGTCATTCTGGATTTTGCCACCTACAGTGTCTTTTTCAGACCAGAAAAGACATTTTGGCGCTAACATTGCTAACTCGGGTTGGATTTCGTGGCAACTCCCATGCACCTGGAGTCATGTAACGCAAGGGGCCTCATCCTAGCAATAACTTTCAAGGGCCTATCGGTGGCTTGCTATTGCGACTAAAATTTCAGTGCAATTACTCGCAATGCATGACCGGTGACAGCTGCTTCTGCGCAGTACACTGGAACTAAGGACAGCGTCAATGAAATTTTTCTCTGGCCGCTGCATATGCACAAAAATGTAAAGGTTCTTGAACGACAAACGTTCATTAAAATATTTGTCCTCTACTTGCTAATTTCACGTTTTTCATATCAGCAGCATGCACTGCTTTGCTGGCTCCGGACCGATATAGTTCTGAACTTCGTGTGATATTTTTTTACTTAATTAATATGCAAAAACATGGAAGCATTGGTATGAGTTATGTCTTCCACGAGTGAACGATAAGGGGAGAGTTGGTATGACATGATTACAAGACATAAAACTGAGCAGAGGACAAGACACATAAGAGAAGCAAACAGGACGAGCTCGTCCTGTTTCCTTCTCTCCTGTGTCTGGTGCCCTGCTCAGATTTATGTTTTGTAATCATGTCTCGCACGATTTTTAAGACATACGAATGCATTCGTTTATTTAAAAATACACATTTCACTTGTCCAGACACTGCATAGCGTTATCTAATACACAATGGCATTGTCAATGGCAATGCAGTTATTATTGTTGCCTTTGATCCTTCCACAAATTCTATGAGGAGGCCGCAATGCAAAATAAGCCCCCCCCCCCCCACCCCCCCCAGAAAAAAATGTCTGGCTACGCCAGTGGTGCAGGTCCTTGTTCCATACGACGTCGCTCCTTCTCATATCACATAACAGGATGACAAGGGACCTGCCTGTAGGAGTAAGTTTCTGTTGCTTCGGACCCACTCATCGAATGCGTCAGGGACCCGTTCATTGCCCTAACAGCAAGAGAAGTGAGGCTCTCTGCCGCGTAAAAAAGGGACAGAAAAATGACACGTGTGCACGGTTTGAATGAGTCATTTCAGTTTTTTTAGCTCTGTTTTTGTAATTTGGTTGTTTTCCTCTTTTGTCTCTTTTTACAGTGTTCTTGTTATTTCTTTTGTACTCGTTCGTAATGTATACATAAGAATTCCCTCTGCAAAAATAAAATGCAATAGAAAGTCTGCGCTCCGTTGTTGCGTGTCGCGTGTCTTCTTTTCACACTTCCTTGTCCTTGTCCTAAACTTAGCGCTCTAATATATAGATACCAATAGCCAAGCCATTACACACCATTCACTTTCAATCTAAGTCAAGAATTGGCAGCTGTAGCCTATGAGCGCTGCCCGTTCCACTTGTTCTTGAAATAAATGCTTTCACTTATCGCCCACCAGAACCATTCCACCTCAGGTGGCACAATCTTGCCAGTGACCGCCCTGTGCCCGCACATACCCTATGGCTCAGTTATTTTTCAGAAATATTTTCGTACGCCAAAGGGGCGGAGTTCTCGTTTGCCGCATACATCCACATGAATATAAGAATATCGTACTACGCACGAGGCGACTGCAATATAGCTACGCGAATACGAACAGAACGGAGTGAATTTGTTAGGCCTCTCCTGACATAAGCAGTAGGTTACCGGTATCTCTTTACAAGAAAATGCATATAATAATTGTATTCTGCCAGCACTGACCTCTAGGCTAGAAACTTGGAGGTCAGAGATAAAGACTGAACTTGTATTGACGACAGATGTAGATGTATCAATTGTAAGTGTAAGGTTACGGGACAGGGAGTGAGCTGACTGGGTTAGGGCACAAACGCAAGTCGACGATATTCCGGTTGAAAACAAGAAGCGGAAACGTGCATGGGGAGGCACAAAACCGGGGAAACTTAAAACTTATGGTTCCTTAGAGGAACGAAATTTAGGCGAATGGGTGAATGTGATCAGGAATTTCAGGAGGATCAGGTGACCACAGCTGGCTTAGGACAGGCTTAGAGATCGATGGGCGAGTCCTTTGTCTATCACTCCAGGTAGTTTCGCTGATGGAGATGATGGCATCCTCAACCGCCTGCCATGCCTGCGCAATTTACGGGGCGAATGTCCATCACTTCACTGAAAATCGCCTTCTTTTAAACAGTAATCATGCATAAGTGTCCTCTTCTTCCGGTTTTGGTGAAAATTCAGGAAGAAGAGAGAACCCCTCTCGAGGAAACGAAGTCGCTGTGCGCACGGAAAACAAGGCTCGAATATTATGGTAAGTCCAACTCCGATAGTGGTCGCTCTAAAACGGAATGCGTTACATCCGGGTTCAGCCTTTTCTGTACAATGCCACGCACGAACAGGCCACAGAATGTATGCAGCGACGTGTACGTCAAAGTTCGCGTCTGCTGGGAAGAGCAGTGTTGCCTGCAACAGAAGTGTGATTTTTTTTTCTGCTGTCAAAAGCTCGTGTTTCAGGACCCTGGTCTCACTGCAATTTATTTCGACCCTATTGAAAGTACTGTTTTAAGATACCTTTGTGATCAAGATTGTTTGTTCGTGGCCTAAAATCTAACTTTTGTTCTGTTGCAGGATTTTGAACGCTGACGTAACTCAACATGCAAACTCTACAAGAATCTCACAGAACGGGCTCACATTTGTGGTGACCACAAGAACGACTAAAAGCATTTTATTCTATTGTTGCTGGTACACGGTGCTTTTTACGGAGAAATATGCGTCCCTGACACTGCGTGGCTTTTCGAACAGGCTGTTCAAACAACGGCTGAACCATGGCAAGAGATATGAGCATAACATTTTGCAATATACTTGGTGATGGACCTTTGAATCAGCAACACGAACGAACTGCTCCAGCTTCTTTTGTAAGAAAGCGCCAAGCAGTGCTTCACTAGCTCATTGTCTCGGTGATGGAGTGCTTCTGGCAATTATCATTAATTAGCTTACATGCCTACATTGCTTTCTGTAACCTTGATTGTGCCACTTTGCTACCTGTAACCTTCGTTGTAACACATTGATTTCTATTGCTTGAAAACAGGGATTGTAAACTGGCAATACGTATTCGGTACAAACTCTGCAAAGAGCATATTTGAGACTTAAATAACCTTTCCTGTCCGTTAGTCATATACGCACATGTTATAATTAAAGATATTGAATGTAAAATCATATAAAGCGCAAATTAGTAGCGTATTTGCACAGAGGCAGCGATTTCTTAGAATAATTACATACGAACCACTCAATTTGGTTCAGAGAAAGCGCGAAAAACGAGTGTGATATCCTTCCAGATTAGCGCAGCTTCAAAATCTGCCACTTCCTGTAGATTTCAGATATCATATCCTGCATTTTTCTTGCGAATTGATCTTTTCTTGAGTGCATCGAGTCGAAACACTGGAAACACCGATGCAGTGCTAAAGTCGCAAATGAAGCGTATAATGAAACACACGAAGCTTATGTATATAAGTCCAGAGCTCTCAAGCTACTTCACAAGTTATCTAGTGCAAACCTCTCTCTGACGAAACAAATAGTGGCGGCACTACACCGCAGTTTCAGACGCAGCAATGACAAGATATGTGGTAGGGCAACTCTCTAGGTTGTTGATGTGTTCCTTGGTCGCACATTATTTACGCGCCATGCAGTTTGACCAATGCATGACTAGCTACGCACTAGCGATTTCTTGTAAACTGCTTAAGTACGGCGGGCCACAAATTTATTCTTATCCTTGATCACATAGAGCGACGCTCCACTCTCGTCTACCATTCTTGTGACACCCCAGATGAATATGGATCAGTTTCTTGTGCGAAAAACACACAAACAACGCAGAGCAGCGTCTGTATTTCGCCCTTCAAGTGAGTTACCTCACAGTGCGTAGAGAAAAACATGATTCCTTACGAACTACCCCAAATCTCTATCCTAATCTACTTCTGATGCTTACGTGAGCAAGTGAGCCATTTGTGCAATCAGAGGGTGACAAACACGCTGTTTTCGGTTTCCGCCATAAGAAGTGTGCACCTCTGTCACTTTTGAGTTATAAACAAAAGTAAACGATAACTATACGATAATTTTACGCATGTTCTGAAAAAGAAATCGCCCCTTAAAGGTGTATTGGTGGCGCACTTATTTTCGTTGAATCCCAGGGACAAAAAGTAAAGCTGTTAATGTTAGATTGAGTTTTTGATAAAAAATATAGCGTAGACTTCAAGAATGAACCATGTGTTTACAGGAGTGATTGATTTTGGAAAGAAAATATATCTACATACCTTCAATTAGCAGCAAAACCACATAGTAACAAATAAAAAAAATCCTGTGGAGGGTTGAGTGCTAGCATATCGGTAGAATATAGAGTTCCTTTTGCAAGAAAGCACAAGAAAGCTGTCTGGCTCATGAAGAACACGAGACTATGTGAAATGTTCCGCCACTTCGTTGCCATGCTATTGTGTATGAGCGTGCTTTGCGCAGTTTGTCATCTCTTCGCTTTTGGCCCTTCACCCTTTATTGTGCTCCTTTAGACGGTCACGACCAGCATCAACCACCAATAAAAGTGTGCCACTATGGGCTTCTATTGCACATGAACGAAAAGCAATTTCAGCATTGGCTCCATTTACGGTAGCTAGGAGAAATTTCGTCATTGCACGTTTTGAGAAACGGTCATGCTTTTTCTTTTCTCCAGAGCTTACTTCTTTTAATTTGCCGACTTATTTCACCACCTAGGGTCCCCGTCTAGCACTCGGTTTTTATGAAACCCATAAAAGTTTTTCCTCCTACTTCTCTCTAAGGCATGAGGCCTAGGTTATGCGAAGCCAACCGCAATGTATTAACAGCTCGCAAGTCGGTAAAAAAAAAGTGAAACTCTTTCAGCAGCTGTAGCCAGAATGCTCCACGGGGCGGAAGCTACACATCCCATGTACCGGCGCTTCAAGGGCAACCGCGTCAAGCACTGATCGTTTTTTTTTTTAAAGGTCGCAATACAGGAGCCAGGCTAATGGCTCGAGTCACGCATGCCAGCTATGCAAGCGGGGATGTACGCTGAAAGAGTTTCACTTTTTTTTTACCTACTTGCGAACGGTTAATACGTTGGGCTCGGCTTCGCTTTGCCTAGGCCTCATGCCTTAGGGAGGAATAGGAGGAAAAACTTTTATTGGTTCCATAAAAAACCGAGTGCTAGACGGAGGCGCCAGGTGGTGAAATAACGCTGTGAGTGCCCTGTGACCCACAAAGGCCTTGTGCCTGTGTTCTTCGCTTGTGTCGCCACAGCAGACAAGAAACCTGTTTGCGGCTCCCGTATAGAGAATTTAATTTATGCACTCCGAGAAGAACACTTGGTACAAACAATACCACGCTTCGGCTCTTCTGTTTGTAAACTGAACGTTCCCATGCACACACGCACAGATGTACATCAACGCCTCGCATCTGCAGCTTCCGTTCAAGAACCGCAGGATGCAACCAAAAAATCTAGTACAATCGCTTATTGTCCTTAGGGTTTCCTCTGTGCAATTTGGTCGAACTGGAAACGACACCCCGAATCCACACTTTACAAAGCGCAGCCTCCATGAAGAACAACGACACGTTTCTTAAACCATCCACACTGAATGTGATCTCTTCGCCTCCATAGTATGCCCCACTCCCTTCCCCAAATAAACAGTCTGGGGATTTGCTGTGCGCAGTTTACAATTGCAGACCATCTTCACAGATATTATGCGTAGTGAGCTAAATTTGCCGCTCTGCGGGCAAATAGCTTTCAAGTGATTAGAAAGTACTGAGGAAGAAATGACCTATTAACATCGATGCCAGCGCAGATACGCGGTGCAGAAAAACATCCAACTGAATGAAGCATTCGAGCCAACATAGACCGCATTTTTCTTCACTTGAAGCCATTTTATAATTGAGAGACTTCTTTTGTATTTATTGTGTGGCGCTTGATAGAATGCCAGTAAATACAGCATTATGATCAGCAGCTTGATTACGCCCACCGCAAGACAAATGACTCCCCCACATCTCTCGAATTAACTCCATCCTGTCCAGCAGCGGCCACCTTATCCCTGCAAACTTCGTATAATCTCATCTGCCCACCTAACTTTCTGCCACCACCTGCTACGCTTTACGTCCCTTGGAACCTACTCCGTTGTCCTTAGGGCCTACCGGTTCACAGAAAACAACGTACCTCCCCATGTGCGCACAGAAAGCATGGAATGTCCCAGTCCCAGTACAACATTTATCAAACCTTTGCAGACCGTAGAGGCAGGACATAGAAACACAAGTAAAAGGGCAGTGCTCCCACTAAGGGTCTAGAAACGTTTTTTCTACAGTGTTTAGCAGAAACAAAAACGAATCATAGCATTTTTGTCCCAGAAAGGTAACCGGGGAGAACGTTTTCGGGACCAATGCTTTTCAACAAAAAAATACAAATTGACTCCTCGCTCTGTTTTCTCTCTCCCTCGTGCCAAAAGCTGCGGGGAGAGTTTTTGCTCTTGCACTCGCCGTTTTGAGAGATCAAATAGTTTCGCTCGAACAGCCGAAGGAAGCGGTTAACTTCGAATCTCTCTCGTGGGCCGTCGGCTCCATGCTGCAGGCAGGCGACAGGCGACAGTGGTTTGCCTTTTCATCGCGCCGCCAGAAGCGGTGGTCACCAACGTGCCCATCTTCTATATTGTTTCCAGCTTCAACACGGTGCGGCGTACCCTGCAGGCATCTCCAACTACAAGCAGTCCTCGTTGCGCCGCTGTCTTGAAGAGGCGCAGTAATGGCCTCCCGTCGCTCGCCCGGCTTCCTCGCTGGATGGAAGCCATCTTGCGCACACGTATTCGCGCAGCCCCTAGCCGCTCGCGCGCAAGCCCCAGCGCGCGGCAGCTCTTGCTGTCATCACTGCGCTGTCATGAACTTCGTAGCTACGGATTCACGGCAGCTTTCCCGCACACCTCGGCGTGCCCACATAACTCCTTTTGGAACTGATGCAGCGGCTGGCGCGCGAGCGCATCGCAAATCCTTTGCGCAGCTCACGGCCCTACACTATAATGGCGCTCGTCCAGACGTCGTTCGCGGCTGCGGATTTCAAGGCAATGGGCGACTCCTATCACGCACTCTGCATTCCTCGGCACTTCGGACGACTGCGGCGTGTTGTTACTGGCAGCGTGGTCGTTCACTGCGGTCATAGGCGGGAGAGATCTTCGGAAGCCCGCCAGACTCTTGCTGCGAATGCCCATGGATATGGATTAACCTGCTCTACCTACATTGCCGTCCTGTCGAAGCGGTATAGCTTGTGTTGTGTTCGCGCCGCTGACTTTCAACCCACCCCCACCGGATTACTTTTGCCTTGATCACCTTGATCTCGCCTCCCACGCCGCATTGTGCCGCATGCGTGGTTTGCTGTACCATGAGTGCGGCGAGCCAGGGCTCCTACCTCAAGACCCTTCCCGTCTGGCTCCAAGCAGTCTTATCTCCGCACTTAGTCACACGAATATAAACCGGGGTGTAACGAGGATGTAACGAGGATGTAACGCGTATGTTTGAGCGTTTCGATGTGCCGTGAGAAGGCGAAGGACAGAAGGCTGCTTTGAATTCATGTATATAGTTGCAGCTGTTGCAGCCTTTTATTTCATCCCTGGGTTTCCGTTGGCAACGTCGTCAAGATATGTTGGTTTATGCTCATGTCTTTATTTTCGCCTAGTAGAATTAATTTTTTGTCCTGTTTTTATAACATGTCGCTGAAGCTTCCTCCGAGGCTCGTGCGAGAGGGAGGTTTCGCCCTGCAGAATATCCGTGACCTGAAACCGCGTATCTGTATCGTACGCCCATCTCGTCTTTTCTTTTGGGAGCCAGGTTGCTCTTTACATGCGTTTGCTTTTGCATGTGCATATATGCCTTTGCACCCTTTAGAATGTTCGCTTAAAGTGCATCAACTTTCAGCCTATATTATGTTTTTATTGCTTCATTTTTTTTAGATTTTTCAGACCTAGAGATAAATTTGGCCATTATTATATGCTGTTGCCGTAGTGCTACGTACATTGTGGGTTAAATGGTGCATACATATATGTCTCCTGTTTGTATTCATTTATATGCAAAAAAACACATCTAATAAACTGATATTACATCTGTATTGCGCTGCTGTATTATTTTCTGCATAATCTGCAATGATCCTACAGATTTTGTTCGATGGCGGCACGTATCATATAGACTATCTTTAAGAGAACCCGCGTTCTAGAGGGTGCGTGTTCCGAGACATTCAGCCCCTATATTTTGAATGATTTCGCCCAATTACGCATGCAAGGTGGTGGTGGTGACTGTCCACGCGAAGCTCCTCGCTAGTGCGACGCTGCTGTTGCTTTGAGATTTTTTTGCCATATACGTAGCCGAAAGTGAAAGGGAAACTGCTGTAAGATTCAGCACTGGGTCTAAGCCTTTATCAGCCGAAACTCCGCGTCCCGCCGGAAGTTGTTTCGCAATCGCCACCGCCTTGCACGCGCAATTGCGCGGATCTAGCTCAACATTTGGACACCAATATCTCGTAACAGATGTGAGCTTGGAGAATTCTACGAAATTGAACTTTGTAGCAACACAACTGTATCTTGGCTAACAACATGAACATCCCCATTTACTGCAGCCGCTAAAAGGTTGTTTAATCGATGGTGGTTAACTAGGAACCTGATGGCGAAAATTGTCATCTCACTTCGTGTCTGCCTTGGCTATATAACCTATGTACAGAGAATGATTTTACCTCTCTCCACCTTAAGGAATTTTGTAAAGCTCAATTTTGACCCCCCTGTACGTATAACAGATGTATCTTACCGGCACAAACTTAAGGGGCAGAAAAGTGAAGCCTAACGAAAAGGTTTAAATTGAAGACAACACAGTGAGGCACGGAAAAAAAGTTGCTAGGTGTAACAAGAGACAGTATAAAAGCACAGTTGGTCAGGGGATAAATGGGATGCCATGACATCCTCCTCGAAATCAGGAGGAAGAAATGAGCTTGGGCAGGGGATGTAATGCGAAGGCAAGATAACCCAACAAACACAAACCTCCTCAAAATCTCCCAGAAATAGCCCTGGAATCTCCCCAGGAGGTGCTCATTTTTCCCGAACACGTCCAAAAAACGTCCCCACAACTAGCCGTGTACAAAACGTTGTGCGTCCTAGGGAAAGCCTCAAAAGGTTAATGCTCGATTTCTCGGCTCTGGCAGCAAAAAAATTATTTCTCCTTTTTCATGCAGAATTCAGGCATCTAAGCGCACATATGTGCCAAATTTCAGGCACATGCTGACGTTAAAGGTGGTGTAATACATCTGTCCACTCGCGTGAATGCATGCTGGCTCGTCCTTTCGAACTTACCTGTTTGCATGAAAAGTGCTTTAACAAGGTCAAAGTTTGGGCTGGTTGGTGCATGATATTGTGACGGGAGCAGCGGAGCGCGAGACAAAGGGAGAGGCGGGACACGACACATAGTAACAACCAGATTTTTAATGCACTTTCATCGAATATATACATTGGCTCGCGCAAGAAGGAAATGAAATAAGCTTAAAACACATAAGATGTACACGTGGTAAAATATTAAGACATCGCACGCAGATAATCAATCTCTCTGTCACGAAGCGCTATTTAAGGTATGCTGACCCATACGTCGCTCTTTTGTCGGATGGTGAAGGCTTCAATCTCCCTGGTCCGTTGATCAAAATATGACGTGATGACCATTGTGTTGCTAAGCTGCGGAGCACATTCATACTCTCTGCAATGTTTTGCTAATTCACTGCTCATGGCTCCATTTAGAGATCGTTTGTGCTCTCGAAACCATTCATTAAAACAGCGCCCTGTTTGACCAATGTACGTGCGTCCGCATGACAGAGGTATTTCATAAACCACGCTTTTCACACATTTCACATGTTTTTTCCGGTGCTTTTTCTTGCATTGCTTTTTTCTTTGCTCGCTGTTGACTTTGGCGCACAGGCTTCTTGAATTGTTGGGCGCTGACATGAGCACTTTTACACCAGCTCTTGCACTTACCTTTCTGAGACTGTGGGAAATGCCATTAGTGTAAGGAATGACCGCTTACGGCTTCGTTTCTTCTGATGTGGTTAATTATGGCATATTTTCTGCCTCTAAGTGCTTGCGGAATCCCTTCTGCGACACTGGATAGCAGTCTCATCGGGTAACCTGCTGGTTTTAGCCGACGGTTATGGGTGTAAAAACTGCCTTGAACTTCATGCTGACAGGATCTCGTCAATGCGGCTCTCATTGCTGCTTTTGCTATCCCCCCTTGATGATCTTGGAGTGCGCAGATGTGTAGGGGAGCAGTCCCTTCTTGCTTCGTACGTGGTCCGCACCGCCATCATATGTGAGCGCCTAGAAAGGTTACCGTCAAGTCAAGAAATCGCAGAACGTTGCTTTCTGGGAGTTCACTCGTTATCTCTAGTCCTTTTCTAGTCCTAGTTCTTCTAATCCCTAGCAAAAGCAGCAATGAGAGCCGCATTGACGAGATACTGTCATCATGAAGTTCAAGGCAGTTTTGACGTCCAGAACAGTCGGCTGAAAGCAGCAGGTTACCCGACGGGACTGCTATGCAGTGTCGCACAAGGGATTCTACAAGCACTTAGAGGCAGAAAATGCGTCACAACCACATCAGAAGAAAGGAAGCCGTACGCGGTCATGCTTTACATTCATGGCATTTCCCACAGTCTCAAGAAGGTAGGCGCAAGAGCTGGCTTAAAAGTGCTCATGTCAGCACCCAACAAGTTAAGAAGCCTGTGCGCCAAAGTCAAGAGCGAGCAAAGAAAAAAGCAATGCAAGAAAAAGCACCGGACAAAACATGTGAATTGTGTGAAAAGCGTGGTTTATGAAATAACTCTGTGATGCGGATGCACCTACATTGCAAACAGGGCCCTGTTTGAATGAACGGCTTCAAGAGCACAAAAGATCCCTAAAGGGCGCCATCAGCAGTGAATCAGCAAAACATTGCAGAGAGCATGAATGTGATCCACAGGTTAGCAACACAATGGTCATCACGTCATATTTGATCAACGGACGAGAGAGATTGAAGAAGCCTTCAACTTCCGACAAAAGAGCCACGTATGCGTCAGCATACCTTCGATAACGCTTCGTGACAGCAAAATTGATTATCTGCGCGCGATGTCTTAATCTTTTACCACGTGCAGATCTTATGCGTTTTTTATGCTTCTGTCCTTTCCTTCTTGCACGAGCGATATGTATGCATTCAACGAACGTGAATTAAAAATCTGGTTGTTAGTCAGCGTCGTGTACCGCCTCTCTCTTCTTTGTTTCGTGCTGCGCTGCTCCCGCCACAAGAACATGAAATGTGCTAGAATTTTACACCACAAAGGAAATATGAATTCAAAAATCGCCCGATCCCGGCCAGGAAACGTAGGTTGATTAGCATCAAGCCAGTGGGATGGATTCTGGAGCCACAGATTTCCGGTAGCGAACAAGGATGATAATCATCGGAAGAAAAAAAAAACATTTCTATCATCAGCGTAAACAATGATGTCCTGGGTATTATGTAAACAGACAATGCCATTTATATAGAGCAGGAATATTACGGGACCTAGAATTGAACCTTGCGGAACACCGAATTTTATTCAATCTGTATCCTAAACAGTGTTATTTTTATTTATTTCGACAAACTGCACACGATTCGATAGATAACTGCGCTACAGTTTAAGCGGAGGGCCTCTTATGCCGTAGTAAGGCATTTTGGCGAAAAAAAATGGCATGCTTTTTTCGAATCAAACGCTTTTTGAAGTCTAGAAAGATACGTATATTGTAATGTTTTTTTCAATATTCTTCACAATTTCGTCTCGAAGTTGTATAAGTGCAGACTCAGTCAATTTACCTTGTTGGAATCCATATTGGTGCTCTGATATCACATGATAAATATTTAGGTGCTAAATTATTCGGTTTTAATAACTTTTTCTGAGGTAAAAGCCTCAGGGTGCTTGCCAAGGTTTCGACAAAAGGACTAGTCTTCGTATGGAAGGGTTCACTTTGTGATTATCAAGAAACATCCTCCTACCCTCTCTCTACCTTGGAGTCATGATGATGATGATGATGATGATTATGGATTTTTATGGCGCAAGGGCAGCTATGGCCAAAGAGCGCCATGTCACAAGGTATTTTTTCTTTTTCTCAAGGTGGGGTCAGAGCCCCATTTCCCAAGCATTTCACCCTAAATAAGCCGAGCACCAGACCAGGGGAAAGCTTGTACCCATTGTATCACCGGTGGGTACCCGGCGGCACTGGGGATCGAACCCCGCACCTCCCGCAAGCGAGGCGGATGCTCAACCACTTGGCCACCGCTGCGGTCACCTTGGAGTCAAATCGGGTTACTTAATGTATGCCAGAAAACCTCTTCGAAATAAAGAGAAGTGAATTTCATTCAACGTGCATCGACCATAACGCTAGCTTGTTACTGCAACCTAAGATATAGATGGTTTGAATGTATTCATATTTGAAACCTCCCTTGTGCCAACAGCTTGAACTCTATGCTAGAGCTCCACCGCAGCAGTTGTCCTAGCAAAAAAGTTATAAACTAATTAAAATTGATATAAGATAAATAAGATGCAGAATAATACAAAAACTTGAAGTGAGGGCAAAAATTTGAGTGACGTCCTACCGTGTTGTATCACATTTTCTCTTCTTTTAGATTTTGCGCAAATGAATTTCTTCCAGTGTGTTTTAAAAGAAACATTTTTATTGTCCGGGAATGTGTGGATAGATTCGGTCGTCTTTGTCGGCAGACTGATTGCTCTGAGCGATCAGTAGACAAGTTTCAGACACGTACTAGGACGAAGTTTTCATCAAACGCAATAGTTTGAGAGGCACACAGTTTCTCTTTCTAGCGTATTTTTTTAGTGCTAAGGTGAGAAGTTACCGGGCTGGGCGAGCAGTCGCAACAAAACGGAGTCAAAATTGTCCAAATGGCTGCCACGAGAACGTGCTTGTCAATCGTCCGTGATGGCCACTTTAGCGTGAGGCAATTATTCTAAGACGACGAATCAGTCTTCAGTTGCGAAGTCAATTCAACGAAGTCGACATGATAGCGAAACGCGTACATTAATGTCGAGTTCAGCAGGCAGTGCAAGGAAAATGCGAATACGCAACACGTGCACATTTTCCTGGCTACAAAGCAGGGGTTATCCTGACGCAAGAACCAAAAATGACACAGAGCCAATAAATGCCGCGGTAAAAGGCAAAGGAACACACATCCTCATCACATAAGCATTAGCAATGGCCCCACCATCACAGCGACCATCAAGAAGCTCGTTACACATTGCGTCCTTATTTCTTCACTCATTTCTCAATCGAACTGGCGCTGACCGCTCGCTTTACGAATGCGGTTAAGCGCCCGTCATTTCTGTTTCTTTCGTCTTCACGTGTAGTAGTTTCAGGGGTGTTCCTCAGGGGTGTTCGGATAGCCTTTCAACTTGAACTCAATAAGACGACCTCCTTCAAGATACCCAGTCGTAACTTTGCCCCTAATGAAGCGTCCATCGATTTTAACGATGTCACAAGCACCCTGTTAGTATGAGTGACGATGTCGTCAAGCACGTGCTGCCATCAACCACTCTACACTCTTCCCGCAACGCACTGACAGCCCGGGAGCCAGCCGACAGCGAGTTGTGTTTTTGCAGCTGCCGCAAAGGGGAGAGTCGTCTAAACCTCGGAGGGGTTCTCTGTGTCGACGCCGCGCCAGCGGCCACGTGCCACTGTCGATTTTTCTGTGTTCGCTTTAGACCGGCAGCAGCTGCGCACAGTCGCTTCTATGGTGGCTGTTGCCCCTTCTCCTCCGTCACCCCCACCCTCGCCACCCCTCCTCGCCTGCCACTGCTGTGCGCCGGCCTTCGCAGTCAGTTGGGCCGTGAGAGAGCAAACAATTGCACGAGTGATGAAACGAAAAGAGAAGGAAGGAGAGCCGACACGATGATGCTGCTGTCATGCCACAGGCCTCCCTCCGGTGTCGTCGGTGAAGCGGAGGAAACCCTTCCCGAGATTCCTGTTGGAGCTCGTTCACGCCTGGAAACTGGAACTCCGGTTCAGGAAGTTCACTACTAACTCGCTTTCCGGCGGCCGCCGCAACGCCTGTGAGGCGCCACCTCGGTAAGCGTTTGGTATTCAAAATGTTCTCCATTTGCTTGTGTTTTAGCCGCGAAATGTCATTTGCTTAATACATCATTGAGTTAAGCGCAGCTGATAATTTAGGCGCAATGCGTTTCGCAGATTTCGACAAATTAACTAAAGCTAACATCTTTCCGCCATTGTCGAAAACGTGCGCGCGTAATGAAAAGAAATCCAAGCAGATTTACAATCTGCAGTTTATGTTTTTTTCCCTTGGGGGGCATATATAATGCAATTCCAAGGTATTGTTTTACATATTAAAAACTTTTTGCGATGTAAACATAGCTAGAGAAGATAAATGTGACATCTAATTCTTCTAACGAGAAATCGTGCATCGCAATTTAAAGTTTTCTTATGCTTGACTTCAGACTACAAGCTCAGGTCGCCTGCTGCGCAAACTAATCTGAGGCCATCGAAATCTTTCTTACTGAAACGTCACAAAACAGTGGCTCATCAGTCAAACGCGTTTGAGCATTTTTTTTTTTGCGTTCGCAACTCAAGCAAATAGATTAGAATGTTTCCCTATGCAACTATACAAACGTGCAATTTAAACCTGTTATGTAATATACACCCCCCCCCCCATTCCATCGATTTGCACTCATAAACCATTGATCCTTTGTGCATTCCGAGCACTTACGGGCTTATCCCTTCGCTACACATTCGTTAAACGTTTTCCCTCAAAGAAGTTCACAAGCTAATAGTTTTAAACACTCAGTCCAACAATAACGAAGAAAATGGCTTAGAAAATTACTACTCCGACTATACATATATGGCTGTACGTGGAGTACAGTACGGAGAGTTAAACAATCAAGCAATCACTCAATCATCTGATGTTATTCACTTCGTCCCTCGCCGACTGTTCATAACGGCATATAAATACAGCCCAGACCGCAAGACAAATATGCTTTCACACAAATTTTTGCCTTCAGAGAAGACACAGCGCCGTGTTTGCTGCTGAGCGCCTGCCTTTACTTGAAGTCAATATGCTCCATCCTAACCGCGCCACCGGCTACTGACATACACTTCGAGAGGGTGCCTCAAACATCCACACTGAGAATATTACGATGTCTCGAGCGCATCTTGCACCCGAAGAAAGACGGGATAAATATATGACCTCCGCGAGGCACTAAAGATGCAAAAGGCGCACGCTAATATCCGCTTATCACTATCGCTTCCTTGTTTGCGGCGGAGGCGCGGCCATGGCTGCAAATCCGCGTCATGCTGGGTTTCTCTTCGACAAGCGCGTAGCCGATGCTGCTTCCGTACACCAGGTCGCTTAGCAACGAAGCAAGGAGATTTGAAGGGGCCTTGTCCTTCGCACTGACTGCGGTTGCGTCAGTGTGACCCAATGGCGCGTGACGCTAGGAAGCTCTGTTGCGTTGTCGTTCGAGTCCTTTGCCGAGCCCAAAGATTCACATTTGAGAAGTCGATGACTCCTGTTTTATCGGACCGCTGATTACTGGTGTTTAAATGCCAAATAAAGTACCCTGCAAACGTAAGCTCTGTCCTATAAAGTTTGAGCCAGGCTAACGTTGAATTCGAAAAGCCACCAATAGTTGCGTATTTTCTGCTTACTGTGTCAGGGCAGTTGCCTACAGCAGCAAAATAAGGCCTGTTTTAATCTTAAGCAAGGAAGCATAATATGACCCTGAAGAAAGCAAGCGCTATAACAGTAAACTGGCGATAAGAATGATTTCTGCGGAAACATTGTACCTCACCTTTGTGCCTTCACTTTCTCAGGCGGAAAGAAGAGAGCGTCATACGAGAGAAGCACAACTACCGAATCTACCGAACCCTATTGTTGCAAAATTGCCTCCGACAATACGTGGGTCAGGATTCTCCGCACACAGCAGATGCCAATATTAAGCTTTTTTCATAAATTATACCGTAAAGTGATATCACCAAGAATGACTGGAAACGTATACCTAAAGAAGCCCTCGAGAGTTCTATAGGCATTTAGCTCAGGCAAAATAGGAGCGGGCATTTCTAAGCTATTCTCCCTCAAGAAAACCATCGTAAGAAATTTTTACTTAATCGGTTGTAGCCTTCCTTCTCAGGACCACAGCCGGTCCAACAACTCATTTGGTTAAGACATGCAGATGCTGCTTAAATACACATAAAATCGATGACAACCAGGTGAAAGATGAGATTACTGCGAAAAAAACTTGACTACATAAACATATAATATGAACTGTTCGTGGCCAGATAGAGAGAAAGCAAGCAATACAGAGACCACGAATATAGAGGTACAATGTACTCGCATCATAAGCACGATGGTGGCATAAAACCATACAGAAAACAATTTCAAACGAGGCAGCCCTCCACCGCCACACAAACTTGTCAGTCGCAAACACAAGCATGCTACTTTGTGTGAAATAAAAGTGTTCTCGACTCGACTCCCGACTCGACTACTTTTACTCCAGGCAAACTAGAACATTCCTCACAATTCATTAAGAAGCTTGATCGCATACAGGGACAAATACTGGAGGTGACACTTAAAATCCACCTTAGGTTATTACGCGATAGAGTTAATGGGCTAATGCCCTTATATGCGGAATTTATCATTCTCTACTTTAAATTCATACATCTCTGGGAGTCCTCACACCATTCCTGGCTCTGCGCCGTGGCCTTGCGCGGTGGCAGGTGCTGCCACCGGTGGGGCTTGCGAGACCTAGGTTGCTCTTCCCGAGCAATGTCTCGCGTGCGACCAATGTTTAATTTTAACTGCCACCTGCCACGGTGGACAGTTTGCTAGCCATCCGTTGGGTGGATTGCGATGACGTCACAAGGGCAGATGACCTAGGCGGCCCACTTGCCACCTAGGTTGCTTCTGGGGTGTTTTAAGTGGATTTTTTGCTCGCGGCGAGGCCCTTAACGCTACTTTATTAAATGTCCCTGCTGCTGAACTCTCTATCGGTACTAAAGCCATCGCGATATATGCTTAGCAAATACATATAGTATATTTCAGGTGGTTATCAAATAAAGCTTTTTTTCTTTTGTTTGGTGCTTTGTCTCGAGCGTTTGTTATTTGTAGTCTGCGTGACAAGATATTCGGCACACTGGAACTCCAGAAAAATCTTCTTCTGCGATTTAAAGATGGGAACAGCTGGTATTTATTTGAATTAATCTATGATATTCAGATTTACAGGAGCCACTTTAGGAAGAAGACATTAAGCACGCAGCTGTATTCTATAATGTTACCATTCGGGTTCCTTTTTTATTTTCAATGTGCCCCGCCTATTACAAATGCGAGCGTTTGTGTTGTGTGCTCGCATTGAATTGCTCGCTAGGTGCCCCATTTAAAAACTATTAGTTCGGCGACTGAATCAGCCATGCATCTTTGAAAAAAATACATATATACGTTTCGCTAACCACGAAACCAATCGAAGATCTTTCAAACGATTGATGCATCCAGGAAGGAGGACGCCCTGCACCTTTTCCAATCAAATTTCTTACTTGAAAAAAAAAACGTTTTTGCAGACCACGCTATGACCATCACATTTGCTCGAAACGGCACCAATGGCTTCGTTGCCCTGAACTCTTCTTCCGGAGACAGTGACGTCTTGCGGAATCGAACCTGCAGTCCGGTTGCATTAGAATGGAAGGACATAAAGTATGAAGTGCCGGCCGGAAAAAGTAAGCTTTTTGTTGCATCGCTTCAGTTCTTGTCGTTTCAGTGCAATACATAATTCGAATCCCCGCTTCTTGCTGTGCCATTTGAGCGAAATAAATTTTTTTGCATAACTTGTTCGTTTGCAAACAACTTCATATTTTCAGGAAATAAAACACATCAGACTTTGTAATAAACTAAAGGTCATCGAGTTTAAGCGGTTGCAGGTGCATAGATGAATTTGTGGAGACGCCTTTTGGAACCAGTAAAAGATCTAAACAATGTTCATAAAACATTACAATAGGAAACTGGGTATCATCAAATGGTTCGAAGACATTGCTGACTTCGTGCATGATAATCAATGCATTCTGGTATACACAGGTTGTTAATTTTGTTCATGTGAAGGCAGTGACACAGGTCACTTGAAAAAAGTACTTTGTTCTCTCCCCAATGGCAACAAATGGGCACAATTGACCACTTGCTTCTCGTATTTCTTTCCTTGTGATTCCAGGCAGGAAAGTACTTATCAGCCACATGTACGGAAGATGCGCTCCGGGAACGCTAACTGCAATAATGGGACCGTCCGGCGCTGGAAAAACGACTCTCATGAACATCCTCTCAGGACATTAGTGAGAGTGCTTTGCTTGATACTTTTCTTGTCATTTCAATATCAATATTTCTGCACAGCTACCCGTGAAAAATGTCGGAACTCTAAATCGATCTTCTGGGCACTAGGAGCTTTGCCTTTGCAGAGAACGAATAAGCTTTCTCAAAGTGCTTCTAATGATTCTTGCATCCAAGGCCCTCGAATGATGCAGTAACCGTCCATAATATATAAATGTTCTTATACAATCCTTTGAAATTCGATAGTCAAAGTTAGAAAAGAATTATTAGCTCCTGAACAAACGCTGCAAACAATTCCAGTGCATTGCATTTGATGCATGGGAGGCAACACCATTTAGTTGAGTAAATTTTGTATTCGGTACTTAATACTCCTCTAACGACGTGCAGTAATAATAATAACAATAATCACTTTTTGGGGAAAGGAAATGGCGCAGTATTTTTCATATAACGTTGGCTTCCTGAACCGCGCCGTAAGGGAAGGGATAAAGGAGGGAGTGAAAGAATAAAGGAAGAAAGAGGTCCTGAATAATTTCGACCACCTGGGGATCTTTAACGTGCGCTGACATCGCACAGCACACGGGCGCCTTAGCGTTTTGCCTCCATAAAAACGCAGCCGCCGCGGTGGGGTTCGAACACGGGAACTCCGGATCAGTAGCCGAGCGCCCTAACCACTCAGTTTACTTTCTAAACGTGAAATCCTTTTAGTTCCCGATCTCGGCGTATTGGGCTGAGCATCGTTTAAAAGCCGCGGCGAACCTGATGTCGAACACAGAGGCGAACAGGGTGTCCTGATGAATAACCAGCGCGAAAGACGAAGACGTGAAAGGGGACAAATTGTGTCCCCTTCCACGTCCCCGTCGTTATGACGAGGGATCAGAACTAGATAGTGGCGCCACGGATGACGACATGCAGTACTGCCACTGCAACGGAACTCGTTTGCCACTGCCACTGAACTGCCATCAAAGCAACAGAGTCGCAGTAGCCAGTGAATAATTGGGTGAATTCTTTGCCGAAGGGAAGTGAGTGTACTTTGGAAAGCGGTCAGGGTTTTAGGGCGTCCGGTTCGAATTCGGTTGCCCAAAGCGACCGTTGCCGGAGTGTGAGGTGCAGAGTAGAGGGGCCCTGGAGGGGCAGGAAAAAGGTGACGGTTACCTTATTGATCGGTTAAGTTATTTCTGATAATCAACTTTTTAACTATTACAGTTTGAAACCTGGCTGCAATTAGAGATTCGTAGCCGGTCCTTACTGATGCCCATAACAGCTTTTAGAATTTCGAAAACGCCATTTCCTTCAGCGGTGTGGCCCAACAAATTTTGGTTTCATCGTGTCGAAATACATGCGCTTTCGAAAGCAACGCAGGCAAAGCAACCCCTCTAGTGCATGTAACTAGTCGAAATAGCGAAATTTTTTGGAGCCACAGCGCCAAGGGTAATTGCGTTTTCAAAATTATAATATCTAATATGGCTCTAACTACTGGCTACAAATCTGTTTGTAACCAGGCGCCTAACTGGAATAGTTGAGTCAATTATCAGAAATTAGTTAAGAGGCCAATTGGTTAATATTATTCACCTTTTCCTGATGACCGTCAACGCAGATATTATTGCGCACGGCAGCAACCTTCATACCTGAAAAAGCCTATATTTAAAAAATCGCTTTTCTCCATCGTAGAAGCATATAGTTGTCTTCATACACGAGGTTTTCTCGGATTTCTTTTTTTTTTAATCCGGAGGAGTTCTCGCGGCGGGCCCGGGATTCGAGCCGCGGTCCTATTGAACACAAGGCGGGGGCTCTTCCTGTATGCCATCACTACATCCGAGTCAATCTGCGTGGATAACGTGGCCGCAGCAGGCACAGGACAGGACACGTAGAAGGGGTTAACACACCTACCACAATTAAATAAGTTGTTGCAGAAGCATTGCTCTCAATGCCGCTGTCGGACGTTGCGAGCGGTCTGCGGAAGTCGTAAAAAGATGGCGTACAGAACATCAACAATAATCTTTTTTAAGGCTAACTTGTAACCTCCAGAAAAAAAAAAACACGATGACAGCTTAAATAGACTCGCGGCTCAAAATCATAAAATATATCTGGCGCAGAGCTCACTAGTGCCCTGCCTCTACTTTTACGTTATAGTGAATTCGGCCCCCTCGGTGGTTATCAGTACAGTTCTAAAAAGGCTTGTACGCGCGCTGCGCTCGGAGCTGCAATGTTCTGAGTGTATCATCGTCGTAACGTTGAAGACGCTCACATGCATACGATTGATTGATTGGTTTTTTGGGGAAAGAAAATGGCGCAGTATCTGTCTCATATATCGTTGGACACCTGAACCGCGCCGTAAGGGAAGGGATAAGAGAGGGAGTGAAAGAAGAAAAGAATTGAAGAAATCGTGACGAGGGTGATTGGCGTAAACTCGAGGATTCCTCCCAGCGAGCGAAAGCTGCAAGCTGTAAAAAAAAAAAAAAAAACGACGAACCAAACATCAACATCAATATTTTTTAGAGCTGATTTACAACCTTTAAAAAAATCAAAGCTCGATGACAGCCACAACAACTTGCAGCTCAACGTCGTTAAAGCTTTTGGAGTTAAAGTTCATGGCTGCCCTGCCCCTGCTTTTATGTTATAGGGAAATCGGCCCCTCGTGGGTTATCGGACAGATCTCAAATGGCTTGTACACGTGCTGCTTGGTTTTGGTTTCATGGGGTTTAGCGTCCCAAAGCGACTCAGTCTCGAAAGGAGCCGTAGTGGAAGGCTCCTGGGAATTTCGACCATACGGCCTCTAGCAATTTGCCTCCATCGAAATGCGACCGCCACAGCCGGTTCCAACCCGCCCGTCTCGGGTGAGCAGCCAAGAGGCATACCACCGCTGTGACGTACGCGTGTGTAAAAGAAAAAGGAACACAATTTCGCCTGAAAATGAATGAAAGGAACAGACACGAAACACTACCGAAAGTGTGATCAATAACGTCGCTCTAATTCACCTTTCAAGAATATCATCACCTTGCTGTCGTAGTGCAGGGTAATGTTTTGCAAGTTTCAGCATTATCTGTACATAATTCTGTAAGGTGGCGCTCAATTAGTGCCGTCTTAGCTCCACCCCGCGAGCCTCCACTAAGGTAAGAGCTCGCCCTCCGCAAGGTCTGAAGTTTCCGAGAAGTCCGCGCTCAACGAAACATATTCGCTTCAATTACTCTTTTTATAGTCAGAGAAAAAGTAACTCGAGTGCCGCAAAGTGCCAAGAATTTGCATGCGTAAACTATGGACTTGACTAGGTAGTTACGGCAGGGAGCTCGGGGCGCGAACAAAAGAACATGAAGAGCGCGGGCAACTATTACCGGCGCGCCTGTGACGCTTTGACGATGGGTCCATCGCGTTGGGCTAGGCGAGAAGTGCGCGCTATTGAGGGTTTTGAATGATGTTTGTTTGTTTGTTTGTTTGTTTGTTTGTTTGTTTGTTTGTTTCAGCGAGGTCCTTGGTCCGATGCCCAACCCTCGAGGGCCTTGATGATGCATTATGAGGATTTTGTTTTTTTTAGAATACTAGAGCTGGTCCCAGGAGGCGACCAACACCACTTCTCTGTCCTCGATGTTTTTAAAAACGTGTAAAAAGGCGCGATAACAGAGTCCCGACTAGGCTAGCGAATTCTAGGTTAAGGCTCTATCTGGCTCTCACTAGCGTAATGTGCGCCAGGCTGTGTTGCTGAGAGGCGGACTCCTTGGCTGCAACTTTCGGCGGTCGGCTAGAGCGGCCGCAGATTGTCGCACTTGTTCGACACCTGTATATTGGCCTGCTAAATATTTTTGTAACAGTCGTTAATCTCCATCACAAAGAGTCTCCGGCCTCCTCTTCATTCAAGTCAGATCTCCAAGATTTCCACAACCACCTCCGGTGCGTCTTAACTGATGCAGACAGTATTATGATAGCAAAACCATTAGTTGCTCGATTTTACGTACTGTGAAACCATTGGTTCCTGCACTCTTGTCGGATCTCTACAATACATTTTACGTGGAAATAACGAAGCAGTCAGTATAGCTGCGTTTGCTCCAGTTAAACGAGGGCTTTGACTCGTTGCGGTAACAAAACTTCCTTGTTATTTCCCATATATTCGCCCTATGCAGCCGCCGCGGTGGCTCAGTGGTTATGGCGTTCGGCTGCTGACCCGAAAGACGCGGGTTCGATCCCGACCGAGGCTGTCGAATTTCGATGGAGGCGAAATTCTAGAGGCCCGTGTACTGTGTGATGTCAGTGCACGTTAAAGAGCCCCAGGGGGTCTAAATTATCCGGAGAGCTTCACTGCGGCCTCCCTCTTAGCCTGAATCACTCTGGAACGTTAAACCCTCCTAAACCAAACAAAACCAATCGCCCTATACAGTCCTTATGCCATTATAATTTTGTGCCGGCACAGATGTCACCGCGCACGCTGGCAATAGTGCAATGTTCGTGTAATATTAAATATGCACCGTTTGTCAAAACTGTACAGCAAAAATTTACGTGTGCATGATGAAATCTAAGGGGCCTGAAGTACAAGCATCCTGCAACAAATTTTCTACTCCCTATTTACAGTGCGTTTTATCTTTTATTTAATCGTATCCCACTTCCTGGAGAACACGGTCTATTAAGAATAACACGCCGCCATTCTATAATAACCTACATAGAGAAACGCACACTTACATACACAACTTATATGCTTCTACTCACACAATCATTTACATATGGCTTAAGCAGATTATGACGGCACTGACTACTTGTGCGCTCTGGTGTTAAACGCCATTTGTAATTACGCAGAACTGTTCAGTCCTGGAGATAATTTTCACTTACTTTAAAGCGATGTAGGCGTACACTGCGTGTCAAAACAAGTCATGTACAACCAGCTAGCCCGTGTTCTCTCTTAAACCTCGACACAGCCGATCAACGGCAGCTGCTTCATTCTTACCAGCAGATGCATGTACAGGTCGTATGTTTAATTGATATTTGATGCAGTACTCTGTACTTCTTATAACAGGACTAGATGCATGGTTCTGATGGCTTTCGTCTGCCCACAGCGACAAAGGTTACAATGGCGAGGTTCAAGTCAACGGCTGCGTCCGGGACACGAAGCTGTTCAACATGCAGAGCTGCTACGTCATGCAAGATGACTGCCTCCTTCCCGAACTAACTGTGCGTGAAGCGCTTAGCATGAGTGTCCAGCTCCGCACACCATCCTTGAAAAGCTTCGAAAGAGCCGAAATTGTAAGTCATGCAAAGTTGTAATATAGCCTACCGACGGGTAAGAGCGGCGATAGCAAGCAACCATAATTAGACAGTTTTAGCTGTGCGTACGCAACGGCGTAGCGTACGCAAGGAGTTGGCGGGGACGGTAGTGCGCATGCGCAGAATTCAAGCGCAAGCCCTGCGTCTCGCGTGCGTACGCTAGCCAGCGGAGTTTGCGTTTCGACGCTTGCGTGGCTTGCGTACGCTAACGTTGACAAGATGGCGGCGCCCAGCTCGCCCGCTCCGGAAAAAATGCATGTCGCCGCTGGATTCTCCGACGCAATAGCTCGCTCAAATGGTAGCGGTTCGCTTTTATTTCGCCTACTCTTGCCCACACGTAGCGGTATAAGCGATAACTAGTCCCTGTTTTTCAGATAATTTGGCGATTTTCAAACTCCTAGGCCTAACTAAATGCAGTGTTTTCCTCGTTAGCAACGACACCTGGCGAAGCAGTTTTCTAGCTTTTAGCCGGTAACTTTTAGCATTTTCTTCGGTTTGCATAGTTTTTCTTCTTGGAACAAAAAAAAGGCTCCCAATGCACTCACACTAGTTATAAGTAATTACGGATGAAATTTTCGTCAACCGAGCGTTGATGTGCTTTGACGTCTTGTCACTAGATGGCGCTTCGTACGCCTGAGGGACGCTACGGCCCGGCCAGCTAAAACTATACTTCGGAGCGGACACCTTAACGCACGCAGCGCCGTAGCGCTTTGCGTACGCAAGCACTCGCGTATGCACAGCTAAAACTGTCTATTAGCACAAGCTGCTGCTGCAGTTGCCATTCACACCCTAAAGAAGCCAAAATGTTTATTCATCATCACTAGCTTGGTCGAGAGGTCTGATGCGGACACTTCTGCCACTGGTATCCATTCACACTTGTCTGGCACCAGCCACGGCCATCCTAGCTATATGCATTTCGTAATCCAATCACTCCCCAATAAACTATTCTACTTTTTTACCGGATTCTCTGTTACTTCTGAAAAAATCTTCAAGTTCTAAGGTGTTCGCTGTATTATTCAACTAGACTAGCACATATCGGGTTCAGCAATTATTGCTCTTTCCAAGTCGATTTTCGTTTCGTAATTTCAGCAACTCTGTCCTCACATCCTTTTGCTCCTTAATACATACTGCTTCTATTGTTTTTGTATTTATCTTTTTTCGTTACACATTTAATTTTCTTTGTACTGCTCGCTATGCTGTTTTCGCCATATTTCAAGGTATTTCTTGTATTTCAACCTCAAAGCTTCGTTCCCGTAATTACTAGCGGCACAAAGCGGTTCTTGCGGTTATTTTATTTATAAGACACACACTACGCTTTATATAGTCTACTTTAAAGCTGTTGGTAGCAGTTATGGTAAATAATTACAGCTATGCAGCATCAACTATACAGGAAGAGCCTTGTTTCCCAGACAATGCTTTACTTTAAGAGTTAGAATTTGTTTCATTTGAAACCAAAGAACCAATACGCAATTCATTAGCCCGCTGCTCTGCTTCAGGTGCTCTCGTATAGTTCAGGTCTTCTGCCGTACATGTTGCCGGTGTAAGATCACGGTCCCTAATACATCTGAAAGTCACTGCTCAGAATGCGACTGTGCGGCTACCTGCAAGCGTTGGCCCACAAACCGGTACATGATGAACGCACCGCGACTCTCGTTTATGACAGTGGACGTTTTCAGGTTTCTCATTCCAGTGTACTGCTTTGAAAATACCCAGGACGTTGCAATAAATGAAAGAGTCCGTTATGCGAGCAAACCTTATTCGCCGCACGATTTGCCTGCAAAGGCGCACAAAAAAGAGACTAGTAATTTTATTCCAGGAGGGCTACCGCAGCTGAGGTAAAAACAGGCACTCTGCGCACATTTCGAGGATACATTAAAAATTTCCTGAAGTCCGTTTCACGTGGGCCTGCCGGTGTTTTTTTTTTCTCAAATGAATGATTTCCTCGATGCGAAATAATCCGTAATGTTCGTTTTTAATTAAAAAAAACGCTCGACTTCATTCACAGACGACCCTACCATTTATTTCCCCAAATTAAAGGTGCTGTTAAACCCAGGTGTAGAAAAAGTGGAAATGCTATTTAGAATATTTTTGTACATAAAAAGAGGTTTTACTTCTTTACATAACTACATGACACTGTGCCTTGTGTAGAGGAAAAATGGTAAACAACAGGCAAGCTACGATTATATCGGTGCTATTGCCGTGCCAGTTTCCGGCAGCGTTAACTCTGGAGACAAACCAGGAAGTGACCGCCATTATCTAAAAGCGAGTAATATGCTCGACTTTATCTTTTGTGCTCGTCCTCGAGTCGAGATAAAAGAAGAAATATCTCGCAAAACCAGCATGCCGTGCAGATTACAGCGCGTGGTATACACAACTTTTACTCCCAGCCTTGTGTCTATACCATGCGCTCAATTCTTTTTTACAACACCAATGAAACTTTTTTTTAAATAATCACGCACAACGGAATGAATACCGAACTTGAGCTTAGGTGAGAACATAAGTTTCCTCGTAATCAAACGTACTGGTGATCAGAGCATGAGCAGCGAGGTCCGCAAACGTTCTTTAATTCGACAAGGGTAGGTTCACTTGCGTAAATTAAATACCATAGCACTTGAAGGTGCGCTTGGTCATGTTTTTTTAACTGTATCGCCTCAGAGTCAAGCAGAAAACCCTACGGCGTTTTGTGGCCGAGTGGAGCGGAACCCGCTATACGGCTGCTTATTCAACACCCGAGTGATAGTGTTAGAGAATTGGATGGGTGTATGTTCTCTCTCTAGTTTTAATTATTGAAAAAAAGTTATTTTCAGCAGAAAATATTAAATTCCTTCATATTGATATTTGTGATAAAAAGGCCAGGCTAAGAAACTTTCGACAACAATAAAGAAATCAATGTTGTTGTTTTTTTTATTTTCTCCCCTGTACACGTATCCCAAACAAAGGTGGACGACGCTTTACACCGCTGGGGCCTTGGAGAGTGCCAGAATACAAGGGCAAGCTGTCTTTCTGGAGGCCAGCGGAAACGGCTGGCTATATCACAAGAGCTCATTAGCAATCCTCCAGTGATATTCTTAGACGAGCCAACCAGGTAAGGCCCCTGATGGCTTAGAAACACATAGCGGAAAATAGCGATGAGCCTCAGTAAAACAACAAAAAAACTTAGTAGATTTAGCTTATTTTCTTATCTCATTATTAGGCGAAAGCTGGTTGGAACTGGTGGCATCTACGGCAGGTAATGCCGGTCTTGCGCATGCGTGCAACGAGGACGATAGCGCTGGCACAAGCATACTTGCAGACATTTTATGCAGCGACGAGCCAACATGACACACAAGTAACCCGTTGGCTTTGCTTTTTTGTGCAACTGTGTGCAAAGACCACTAAGAAATCAATACTACAGAATTCAGGACATCTTCTATTGAAATACACAGAAAATTTTTTTTGATGTGGAGACCGGTTTTTGTAGTGCTCTGGCTCGTAACTTTTGTTACCGCGTAAATTTTAAGCAGCGCACAACACCAACATAATATTATGTCAAGTGCCCTCTTGCAGCCTTTAATAAAAAAGTACTACACTACTACAGAAAAATGCTACAATGATGCAGGAAAATCAGCCGTTAGAAAATAATGACAAAACATTTTGTCGTATTTTTCGAGTGGGATCTTTTCCTTTTTATTAACGTTGGCAAAGTGGTTAAGTCACTCGATAAAGCAGTCCTAAATGTTAACGCTCTCGAAATGCATTTTATAGTGATTAATTGACTTTAACCTAGAGATCTAGTTACGTGCCTGCATGGTATAAGCATAGAAATTTCTAAACTCCCTTTAAGTTGTATTTTTCTCTGGCTTTATACACTTTATGAGTATCTTGCCTTTGCGCGTGAAGGTTGCGTAAAAACAACGCATAAAAAGTTTTAAAGCTCCTGAACCCTTCACCGCTTGATGCAGTGGCCTGGACAGCAGCTCAGCGCTGAGATGCGTGCTGGTATTGAAGTCCCTAGCCGCATGCGGTCACACTGTGCTCTGTTCTATTCACAATCCAAGCGCGACGTTGTTCTCACATTTTGACAAGGTAAGTGCGCCCAGACATGGCCTACTCTCATTGATGAAATTCAGGAGCATATTTTTCGCAGCATAAATGATTAAAAAAAATATTAAATATACCCATGTTACAGGGTGATAGGATAGCTCAGTTTGCAGAAACGGTAGCTGCAATAACGGCACACATTCACCTTTCAGCTATACATGATCTCGGAGGGAATGTGCATTTACAATGGTCCTGTCGACAAATTGCTACCGTTTCTGGCCGCTCAGAATCTTCACTGTCCAATACATCATAATCCATCAGATTTCAGTGAGTCAACTTCTCAAGATACGAAAACTGTCCTTCTTTCCCGAAGCCTAGTCAGTATCTTACAGCGCTGCCATTGCCTCAATAAGACTTTGCAAGCTACAATATTAGTGCATGTTTACTACAAAATAGGACTGGCACAAATACCAAGCAAAAAGCTTTTAAAAACAATAAAGATGCTACGCACCTAGAAAATAGAATTAACTCTCCCGTTCGTTCTCGCTTCATTTTTTCAACATCACAGTTATCGTCACGAATAAAGGCAGCTAGAATAAAAGCTCTGTGAGTTTTACTAAATACTACAAAAGGCAGAGTTCTTGTGTTTCATTTCCAGTGGTCTCATTTTCTCTATCATCTCTTTGAGGCCCCACTAAAATAACTTGGGCTGACTGGAAAGAAATGGATACCAAAATCCTTGCACTGCAATGCACAATGTTAGCTAAAATTAGGCTCCTACTTCTTTCTTTCACACAAGAGTTATTTTTTAAGCACTGCATTTCAATTCCTCGCACTTAGAGAGCCTTACTTTGATGCAGGAACAAATTTTATGTGCATTTTTTGTTTTTTTACGTCCAAAGTTACAGAGATAGCGTCTGGAGAACATGGAGAATTGAGTAAACAACTCGCGAGGTCTTTCAGACCTGGTATTGTTATTGACAACGGCGGCAAAGGCTTTGACCATCCGCAGCTAACAGCCTACGGGGGACGAGTAATGACAGACGCGGTAAGTGCACATTATATTAAACCCATCTTTGTAAACTAATGTATGCAAACATGGCTACATTCCTAACAAGCTGTTCTGGCTTTATCACCGACCTCCACAAGGATTTCATGATGAAACAAATTCATCAACGGTGGGTTGCCGTTTGCGCATTGATGCCTGTAGCAGTAAAAGCGAACAAGACAGGAGTGGTTTACATTTGAATAAGTTAAATTTCCCACCAACTTAAAAGACGTTTACTAATAAAGCGTAGGACGACCAAAAGCGGCTGTAATCAAGTCTCATCCGCGATACATCTAAACCTAGAATCTGTTTTTCCGATAAACGAAATGTATAGTACTTGTCAAGACCATACGGCGCAAGAGATTTTCTTCAGTGCTCTGCAGTAGGATCTGTTCTGCTAAAAACTAAAAACCAAAGGTTATGAAAACAAAATCATTAACGGCTTACCAGATATTTCATTTCAAGCAAATACTTTTGAGCGAATGACTTGCTAGCCATAACGGCACTGCTTCCAGAAGTCAAACTTGTGCTCGTATCATCGAAAAGCCACGTATTTCAAGATTTCTTGTCCCTTTCAGGAAAAAGAAGCTGACGGGAGCTTGTATAAAATAAACGCCAACGCCTTTCTTCAGTTCGGAGTATTGTTGAAGAGGTGTTTCGTCTGCATTGTTAGGAACAAGGTAAGGTTTATAGAAACACATCTCGAATATTGGCACCATTCACCCTATGTATGTTTTACTGCTATTTGCGGTATTGCATGCGGTGAAACTTCACTCAGAACGGTTATCAGATTTCTATGGCACGTGTTGTGAACAATCGACAAATGCAGAAGAATTTGTCTTCTTGACAAACGTTGTTCTCTTAAGACTGAGGAAACAATTGACATCGCCGATCTAGGACTCTTCCTTTTCTCTTCGTCCACTAGGTGGCGTCACAGCTTCGGATCTTAGCCTACTTATTCTTCTCTGCACTTCTCACCATGATGTACTACGACGTGGGAAACCGCGCTACACGGGTGATGAATAACGCCGCCATGTTCCTCGTATCTCTGGCAATCATCCTCTTCCAGTCCATTATGCCTACCGTCCTCATATGCAAGTATAATAATTTTGTTTTGCCGACGTTTATATGGAATGACCCTAAATAGTACCTTTGGATAGAGAACGCACTCAGCGGACTTCACCTTGGGCCCCGGAAACTATTATTGTAACATCAGCCATGCTGCTATTTCGATATTCTTCGCATAACGTGTTAAAATATGTCTAAAACACGAGACGGAAATCAAAAATATCACCGGAAGGAAATATCTGCTGATGTACACGCATTTGGAAACGGGCAATAGAGAAAGCAGGGTTAAAGGGAAAAAAAGAAACGAAAATACTATCTAGCGAGTTATCTCCAAAAAAGGTACATAGGTAGCTTCATTTAAGAAATGCATGATTTCCTAGGAACGTTTAGTTTAGGTTGCGTGGTTCATTAAGTGTATACTTGTGCATATGGAGTGTGCAGGTTCTGGTATATGATTCGAAATTGGCTCTTTTTTTAGTGCCATTCGCTAGCAGCCTCTGGCATATATTCATATGCGCGTGCTGTGACGTCACACTTGTGACAGTGAAGCAGCCCAAATGTGAATTCGTAAAAAAGAATATGAAGAACAATATCCCGCACAATATCCGCTACCATCCCGTATAGTTTCAATCATATTATCGGACGACTAATTCATCTGGCCATCAAGATGCTGCATGCAACCCGCCACTTATTACACTGTATTTCCAAAAGAAATACAAATTTATGTACTTATTTCGCACCTAATTAAATGCATTAATATTATCATAGAATGTTCAGTATAGTAAAGTGAAGAATTCGGGCACAAAATAATTAGAGTAATCATAAATTAACAAACCTTTAACCTCAAGTTCTCAAGAAAGCGACGCCTACATTTTACCGTGGTCTCGCGTTTGCCCAACTGCCTCTGAAACTGGGATTGTGCAGTGAAGGGGAACATTCTGGTTCGCTCCTACGCTCGCCAACGACGACCGACAAGAATATAAGAGCCATTTTTTAGTCCTCATATGTGCCTTTTAATTTTTGCGACACCAGGTGTCAATAAACTCCTTGAAGGGTCCAGCATACGTTCCGCTCCTGGATATGACTACATTATGTCAGAATTCTCAGAAATACTGCAGCGCATTCCTCCATTATCTAACCAAATTTTTCCAGCAATCTTTAGACCAACCTACGTCACTTAAAGACTGAAAAATCGAAAAGGCGCTTGCAGTCTATATGTCCGGCAGCAAAACATGCCCTAGTAATTATCTTCCCATTTCCCTTACCATAACTTGTAAAATGATCGAACATATGATAATAGCCAGTCTTGTTAATTCTTTGAATATAAAACATGTTTCCCGCCAGCACAACATGGCTTTCGGAAAACCTACTTATGTAAAACTCAGCCAATATTGTTTCCTGATGATTGCGGCATATTTAGCGAAATAAGGAGTGGTAACGACATTGCATTGCAACGTTACCACTGTAGGGAACGGGTGCAAGGAATGGCTAATGTCGCTAAATACTAAGAAATGTAAAGCCATGCGGGCTGACAGAAAAACTTCCGCCTCACCACCGTAATACATTGATGACATTTTACAGTTTCGTCATATAAATACATCCGCGTTCACATTACTTCTAGTCCTAACTGGCCTGTTCATACCGAGCACATAAGTAAAAGGCTAACAACATATTCGGTTGTACTTATGTCAAAACATTTCTATTGTTTTTTTGTTACTTAGAACTGTTGGGATTAAAACATGAATACAATGCCAACTCGAGTATGCGGCACCGATATGGAACCAACCTCATGAGAACCTAATTACTGAACTCGATATGGTCCAAAATAACTCTGTACGCTACATTTTTGTTAGCTATAACCCCACAAGGATTATGATGAAAACACATCTCTGCCTCCCATCGCCGACATCACGTACAAAAGTGCTGCGTATTGCTATTTTCTTCAAGTTTAAACATCATCCCGCTGTACGCGTTCACCACATCTCCGAAATTTATGTATTCCATCGCACTGATCATAATCATAAAATCGGCTTGGTGCCATGCAATTCTAAATGCTTGTTGCAATCATTCCTGTCGCGAACCCCACGTGACTGAGAACACCTTTTTGCCGAAGCGGTTCGCATGAGTAGATATAAGTTCCGCGAAGCATTAGCTAACATTTTAAATTCAAGTGCTATTTAACATTTATGTGAACAACTGTACGTTTCTCTCCATCTGTCTATTTTTACCGGTCCCTCTCTGTTATGGCTCTGGACCTGAGGGTTTAAATTAATAAAAGTAAATAGAAATAAATAGAGACCAGGCGACGAACGAGCGTCAGGTGCCTGATGCTCGCTAGTGCCACACTACGTTGCACCACAACTGCGAGCTATTATTAATATGCATCAATTAGTCCTCAATTTCTTTTTTTCCTTAGTTCCAACGGAGCTGGCTGTTTTACTTAGAGAGCACAGAAACTGTTGGTACAGTCCAAGCATGTACTACGTCGCGAGGATTATCACCGAGCTTCCGTTCACGGTAAGACCGCTTTAGGAAGGTATTTTCGACTTCGTCTGAGCGTGTGAATAGATTCTGGCGCTGATGATACCCCAAAAACCGGTTTCCGTAAAGACGGATCGTTAGTTCTGCCGGCACAGTAATGCTGCAACAACGTTTATCACAATTAGTGGTTCAACTAGCACGCCCTGCGATATGCTCACGACGTTGTGATCACAACTGAGCAACATGAGAAACGTAAGGCTGTTGCGACAAGTGGTGAAAATTTTTGCGTTTATCGCAGCTTGCGCTTTGTTTTGTTTGTTTTTTTTTGGTCGCTCACAGAAAAACATGTGCTCCAGAACAACATGGCTCAGAATACCCGGAATACGATGTTCCGCATTAGGAAAACTTGTATTCCAAGTTTTCTGCTTGCCGGCCCACACGCCCATCTGACGCCCCTAGATCGGCATGTGAAGCTTCTCAGGCAGATTGAAAACAAAAACACCGAACACATTACTGCAACCGCGTCTGAAATGATCTCAAACCGTTAATAATAGAAGCGGTTGCTTTTAGTTACCAGCAAGAAAAACCGATATCGAGTGCACGTAATTACCTGTACTTCGACTAGCACGGTACAAATCTAAATAATCAGAGATTAAATGCATAGCTCAAAACGCCAGTTCTTGTACAAGATTCTGAAGGGACCTCTTAAGAGAACAGATGCAACGTGCCTACCTTAAAACTCAATTTTGAGAACTGTCATCCGACCGAGGCGGCTGCGTTTTTATGGCGGCAAAACGCTAAAGCGCCTGTATGCTGTGCGATGTCAGTGCACGTTAAAGATACCCAGGTGGTCGAAATTATTCCGAAGGCCTCCACTACGGCACCTCTCTCTTCCTTTCTTCTTTCACTCCCTCCTCTATCCCTTCCCTTACGGCGTGGTTCAGGTGTTCAACGATATATGAGACAGATACTGCGCCATTTACTTCCCCCCCAAAAAAAACCAATTAAAAAAAAGAACTGTCATCCCACATCCCACTGAATTCTCAGCCTCCTATTGCCGAAAATATCTTTTATGCATAGGAGACCGGATATCGCCATCCTCATTCCATAGAATTCAGATTTGCAGCCATCCGCAGCAAAGTTTTGCCAAGAGCCCCATGGTTTGAATTAAAGATAATACGAACAGCAAATCGATAAGCTGAAAATTTCTTAGGGCGCAAGCGCAATCGAATTGTGCATCAAGTGTTTGCAGTAATAACAGCTGTCAGCTAACTGGCGGCGCTTTTGCATGATAGAGCCATATTTGGCCATTTCTTAGGCCATATAGTATTTAGCTTCTGGCAAAAGACTATGTTAACTGCTTTCTTTTCATTTTCCTTCCTTCTCGTTGCACACAGGTGGGCGGGCCCATGATCATGATGTGCCTCCTTCACTGGACCACTTCACAGCCTCTTGAATTCCACCGCATCGCGGCCGTGGTGATACTCGCCGTGCAGACATGCGCCACGAGCCAAGCGATCGCGCTTGTCGTCTCAGCTGCCAGCAGCCTTCAGGTGAGTCCAGACTCGGAGCGACGCTGTATACCCAGCTGCGCGCATTCATGCCGAACTCGTGCCGGCGGCGGCGGCGCTCGCAGACCTCGAAGTCGTAATCGATCATGGCAGTAAGCGAACACCGAGACGTCCTCGTGATAGACGCATGATTCTCGCGTCAAGGCCGTGGAAACGAGATCGCGATTCTGGCTGACAGCAAGCAGTGATTCGTCACTACGAAGGCTAAAAAAAAAAATGCGTGCCGTTTCATGGAAACCAGAAGGCGGCTGCGAAATGGCATTCAGTAAACTAAAGTTGAAATTCACCCGCCGCGGTGGCTCAGTGGTTAGGGCGCTCGGCTACTGATCCGGAGTTCCCGGGTTCGAACCAGACCGCGGCGGCCTTGTTTCGATGGAGGCGAAACGCAAAAGGCGCTCGTGTGCTGTGCGATGTCAGTGCACGTTTAAGATCCCCAGCTGGCCGAAATTATTCCGGAACCCTCCACTACGGCACCTCTTTATTCCTTTCTTCTTTCACTCCCTCCTTTATCCCTTCCCTTACGGCGCGGTTCAGGTGTCCAAAGATATATGAGACAGATACTGTGCCATTTCCTTTCCCCCTAAAACTAATTATTATTATTAGAAACTCGGTGGCTGTATTCAGGCAGGCGGTTAATGTAGAGGCTGAGAACGCTAGTAAAATTCACCTACAGAAACAAACGGAAGGCATAAGCAGCCCTCAGCTGCAACCGAACGTATATCTTCCATAACAATATGGAACCCTCAAAATCAGACATGCGGTTTTAGGCGGGAGTACTCGTGCTTTTACCGCCATTGTCTATGGAAACGCAGTTTCAGCTAACTTTCGCCGAGCCACCCGCCTTCGCTGCAATAGATACCAGCGAGTGCGTAAGGGCACGCTCAGGACCAGCCGTGCAATCTATTGCCGAACTATATAGCCCTCCTGCGTTGCCCAGAGGGCGCCTCAAATGATGATGATGATGATGATGATGATGATGATGATGATGATGTGGCTTTCCTCTTTGCAGCGGGTGCTAGAAAGCGCGCTCTACGCGACGGCTGCGTCCCTGAGTCTGCTTCCGAATGCATGCAACCGGCTTGAACCCTCACCTTTCGGTTCTATTACAACACATTTAATGTGCTCAAAATGTTTTGACGGTTGGAACGCTGTGAAAACATTATAAATTACCCAAATTAAGGTATTTATTAGACCTGCCGAAATCGGAGGCGAATACTCAGCGCGCTGCCAGTCGCTGGCCAGGCGAGTGTCATACAAAGTGGGGCTTTAGGAAAGCATTACATGGGACTAAATTCAGGCCTGTGAACGCACCAAAATCGCAACACTGATAGGCAGCGTGAATGAGTAGCTTCAGGCGCAAACAGTCGTGTGTTGCTGCTCGACACTTTTCCGCCGGCCGGACCAATTGGCCTTTGTTGACTGCACGCCATTATGTAGGTTTCAGCGAGAATGCGCGAACCTCTTTCTGCTGCTCAATTGCCTTGCCATAAACTTAGTTGTATGCACTTGCAATTGTATCTACGTAACCGGCTGGTTACGTATGATGAATATGCTCCGACTTCCAGTCTATTGTTCTTTCGGCTTGAATTGGCGAAATGTTTTTTTTTAATTTGTTTAGCCTATGACACTTGTCATGGCGTTAAAGGCATTTGTTGTTTTCAACGAGTTTCCGAAAGTTTTAATTACACTGAAGTTTGCGGCTTGATGCGCCGTTTTCATTTTCACAACTTCTGAACAGAGTATCCCTCACTGCGATGAATGAACACGCGTACAAAATATTTCAGCTTTGATCTGGTGAAGCATCTAGCCAGCATAACGCGGAGGTTGTTTCTCTGAAGCAGTGAACCGGACTACCCGTATCCATCGCACCGTAGTCCAGCTTCGTGCTACTTTGAAGTAAAACGGCATAACCGATTATTGTAATTGTTTTTTGTTCATGACAGCCTACGACGCAAGAAGCAGTAGCGCAACGGTGACGATGTTTTGAGCCGAACGGCTACACGGCAAGATAAACGTGTCCTGCCTGATATATTTCGCCACAAGGCATGCGCAGCACTCTTTTTTACGCAGAGATATATGCTACCGCCGGATAACAGCGACATCCGTGAAACGTGTTGACTCTGCGCTCTCCCGAAGGGACAGGACATAGTGCACGTTGACGCAGAAATGCGGCGAGATAAGTGCTGCGCCAGCGGCGGAGCCAACATGGTACAACCCAGCCGACTTTTTTTGCTAACGCGAGGTGGCGCTTCATAACTTAAATACCCAGCGTAGGAGTCCTGTACGGATGAGCTGGTGTCATTATAGCGAGTGGTTGTCGTATGAGCTTTGTAAAAGGATCAATAGGACGACCTTTCCGTGCTCAGCACTTGAGCGGACGGGGAATTTAAAGAAACCGATCAACGTCCTAAACAGCCCCCGTTATATACCCGTGGTGCCCTGTTAAGGTCGAAAAAGTGCCACATTTTCGACTAGTGTTCGAATGAATCAGAAGGACGAAGTTCAAGACAGCCGCGGATAATGCAGGAATTTAGCGGGTTCCAAGCAGTGAGCGCTACAGAATTCACACATTCTCTTTGACAGAACTTGCCACGGAGCAAGGCAGGTTCTCGAAGGGACGAGAACCCCTGGAATGGCATAACTTTCTCGTTTTCGTTCTCAAACACGCTGCACGCTGGTGCCACAGGTTCGCAGAGCTGCGCGCTTCTGTCATCGACCGACCGCACGTTGGGAGACGCAACAATGCCTCATTGGTAGGGCCTTCAATTTAAGATAATTGACTGTTTCTGCAAAGCGATTCGACCCTATGTATTAGCCACCTTCAAATGAACCGTGTTGCTTTGTGATATAAGGTATGCTGACTTAAACGCCCCGAGGCGGCACGGGAATGAGTGACGCCGTAGCGAAGGGCTGCGGATTAATTTAGACAATCTGAGTTTTTTTCTTTACATGCACTGGCATAGCTCAAGATGCAGGTATTTTTGAATTTCGCCGTTATCAGAATGCAGCAGCCACAGTCGTAATCGAAACCAAGAATTTAACAACAGGGGTCTAACGCAAAAGTGACTGCGGCACCGCTGCGGGCTGTTCGGCTTCAGCCTAGAAGGTGATTTCCTTCAAGTAAGCACTGCCTAAAGACCATCCTACACACTTGCAGAGGCGATTCTTTATAAATGAGTGTGCATATCTGTGTGCACAAAAGACCTTGATTGCCTCACACAGCCAGCAACAAGTCATCTGAAGAGCGTGTGCAATTTATAAGTCATACGTTCCTCGTGGCCACGAACAAAATCATTTCATGAGGATAGCTGCATATGAACAGCAATCCCAAAGGCGTACCTTCCACTCTGGGCGTTTTCATGAGCCCCCCAAAAGTCAGGTAGAGTAGGCTGTCGGGCTGGAAACCGGTTGTGGGGTTCATGTAAATGCTAGCGGCTCGAGCTAAGTGGCCATCGAGTCGAGCTGGGCCAGCGCGACTGCATCGGGTGGGTTAACTCCGCCCGATCCGGTTGGAAGGAGCATGTATACGCTGCCGCGTCGGCTTAGCGCCCCCTTCCTACCTCCTCTCTGGTATGGCGGCGCTGTGCAAGCCTGGTCGTGATGTCTCTGAAGTCCGTTTGTCTTGTCGCTGCACCTTATGTGAAAAAATCCACGCATTAATTTCGAATTTCTCCTCCAAGTGGTCCGTCGCCTCACTGCTCTGGAGTGAAAAGATGAAGACACACCTGAAACCAAATGGTCATATTTTCTGAAGTTTTTCCTTTAGTGGCTTGTACCGCAACAAAATAATCCAGATGGTTGCGTTTGTCTTTGGATGGTGTTGACTACACGTACGCTGATGATACGATGCGGAGATGTCTTCCTATTTCTCACTAAGTTCGAGGTAAAATTTAACCAATCAATTTACTTTTTCTTTTGAAAACATGAAGAAAAACCATTAAAAGCGACTGATTCACAAAGAAACTGCATAAAAGCAGCCCCTGATGACTAGTTATTTTTAACTCCATTGTTCCCGCCAGGCTGAGCTAACAAATAGCAGCCGGAGCAATACAGGCCGCCTTACTCGATTCCGCGCAACCGTCTGCTTCAGTTGCTAAGAGACGCTGGCTTGCTGCATCACTCGATAGTCGCCTGGAAGGGCAATAGATCTCTCATTACGGAATAGGTCTGGGTTAGTTGAAAAACCACATTTGAGGTTAAGCGCGCAGGAAGACAGGGGCTGGTGAACACGACCGACAAGCTCTCATTCCTGCTGCTGTCATCGAAAGAGGAAAAAAAAAGTATTTTATACGACATGTTTGCCCAAAAACACGCGTGACGAATTTTATTGATGTGGCGGCGTAACGGCAATGAAAAAAGCCTTTTTCCCTAGTACCGGTTTCTTTTAGAACGATGCGAAAAGGAAGGAAAAGAAATTATTACTGGAGAAAAAGGCCGTTTTCATTGGCATCACGCAACCACGACTTCTTTGCCTACTGACGCACAGAAGATAGGTTTGGCGCCAGGATATTCGTAGTGATCTGGCGGAAAAAGTAGAGAGAGGGGAGGGGTTATAATACATTTTTGGCATGAAGATAAAGCAAATAATAAACTGAACAAAACACTGCGACGAGAGCTTCACATACTCGCTGACCCGCAAGAGCACCTAAACAATACGGTTGCCTTACTGACAAACGTCTGTGTGGTCAGATTGTGAAGAAACCGCTCGGCAAATTTTGATGCGGCCTGGCAGGTTCTAACCTCGCCTTTCAGCTTTCCTGGCCTACGTCATCGGCCCAAGTTCTTCTGGTCTGGTGGACAGAACATGCGACTCTTGAGAGCATGGTGCAGAGGGCGCGATGTGTACCGAGGCGGCTGTAATCTTATGTCTGCTTATGTCTGACGCCACTCTTCGCCTCGTCTCGCAGACAGCCCTGTTCGTGGCGCTGCCAGCGGCGGCGCCATCCTTTCTGTTCTGTGGATACTTCGTCCAAGTGCGCCATCTGCACCCGGCCTTCGCCTGGATCACGTACACGTCACACGTGTACCACGCCCACCAGGGCATGCTGCACGCCATCTACGGTCATGGCCGCGAGGAACTGGACTGTGACGACGACAGCTTCTGCTTCCTCAGCGAGCCACGGGAGATTCTGGAGAAGTTGGACGCGCAACACGCCTACCTCCCGGTCAAGTTCGGCATCCTGCTGGGCATGGACCTATTTCTCAAGGCGATAGCCTTCTTTGTACTAAAGTGGCGCCTGCGACGGAAGCGATAAGGCGGCTGACTACGCCGAGCACACTGCTAATTTGTTACAGACATAAACGATCTACTGCCCAGCGCTAGAATTTTTTGAGGAAGCACACCTTCATAGTTATAATTCATCGCGAACACACAAGGATGACAGAAGAAAATAGGCAAACACGAGGGCTGTATCACAACTTGTCTCTTTGTTGCATGACAACAAATGTGCAAGACAAAAAAAAACATGAAAATTATGGGTACAAAACAGATGTTCAAAAACTTCAGAACAAAAAAAAACAAAATGTTTCCGGGGTACATTATTTGACCGCTGTTGCGAGCCACGAACGCTGTTTTTTCTTTGTCAAAGACGTAGCAAGGTCACTCACAAAGCTACATGCACCTCAGCCTATGAAGCAAGCTTCGGTAATTTCTTTCGTGCTCTGCTCGCCTCCCTTAGAAAGCACCTAAGTTTCGCGGAGGAGCGGGTAGCCCTTGCCCTTTGCACAGCGTGTACAGTGAACAGTGTGAGTAATAAAATCTTTTGTCGGCGTCACCACTTTCTCATTTACGTAAACACGCTGGAAGACGCAAATGTTACCCAGTTCTACACGAAATCTATCTCTTTGATAAAAAAATAGCTTGCCTATCTCGTGACCACGGTCAAATAATCTATCCTGGAAGCATTTGTTTAATTTTTTAACTTTTTTTACCAATGCCTTTTTTACCTATCATTTTTGACACTTTTGATGTTCTTAATTTCAATGTAGTATAAATTCTGCTTTCGCGTTAAAGAAAACTGTGAGACAGCGATCGTGCGTGAATTTTCTTCATTTCCGCCCTTGTCTGTTCAGCCTGAGTTTTATGAATCGAGTCGAGCTCGCCCAGCTAAGCATCATCTTGAAGCACAGTTTGACGGAAGACACTAGAGACAACCAAACAATAATGAGCGCAAAAACTGATAATCACGAGCATAGCAGGCGACGCATTGCAACAGCGAGGAATTCCAAACCTCCACGTCACTTTGTGGTCTCCACATCTGAATGTGGATATGCAAACTACGGGGCTCACAATATTCTTAAAGTGGGCTGTCAATTTACTCCCTGGCGTACTGTTATTGCAGCGTGCGTGTACAACGAATATGTTCGCTCGAAAACAATAAAGCAGACACACCATATCACAAAGCATATCTCAGGGAACTTGTAAAAGTTATTTTGTGCAGAGACGTATTTCTTTTGTAGACGAACAAAACGCGGGATTCTGGTGCACTTTCTATGAAAGGTATGACCGCGTTCAAACAACGATGCACTTGGCACACAATTTTTTTATGGAATGTGTAATAAAGGTACCTTATCACTGATTCACAAACGTGTGGAAAACTAAGATGTGTAATCATCTGAACCTGGGACAGGTGCTTGAATTTTTGTACCACTTCTGAAGAGCTTGAACGCTGACAACTTCATGTGAAAAACGAAATATTCTTCTCATGGGCATGCACGTCACTATGGTTTCTATCCTCAAAAGTTCTGCCTCAACAAATATCACTGCTTCCCGTCCTGTGTTTCAGAGCCATTTCCTAAGTGTGCTGTTGGCCGGCCTAGAACCCATTGTGGCTCCCCTACTGTTTGTGCCTGCCTTGAAATGCGCCTCCAAAACGCCGAGGAAAACTTGTACGCTGCATAAAATAGCAGCAAGCTGTTGTCAGTTCCAATATTTAGGCACCGTGTTGCGATATTTTCGTTAATTGAACACTTGTTTTTTCTCATGTCTTCGCACGCCAACGGTCCAGACAGTAACAGCCATTGAGACCATTGAGCCACATAGCGAAACTTGTTTAAGGCAGTGTTGCTGAAAGCAGAAAGTTAATTAGTGCCGTAGTAATTTCTGATAAGAGATAATTTAACATCAACTAGAAGAAAAGACTACCATAAGCCACCAGGGGTACCCGAAGTCACGACCTCCTCATGTCACGTGCAGTGCGCTGCCCAGTGAGCTACGGACTCGGCTGTCTCGGAACCTGGTTTCTGTTCAGGTAAGGGCGAGTGTTCCAACGCGGTCGGAACTCCGTTGACACAGTTGGCACGTAGGTTCTCACTCGGCGCCCCATGAGCCGTGTCCGAGCAGTAAGGACAAAACGGGCTTAGACATAACTGGGTTTATTTCATCGCAGCTACCGGGACGCACGTCTTCTGCGTATCGGTGTCGGCCATCGGGTCCCCTCGCCGTCAGAGTCCTTTGCACATGTGGCGCCATCTGTCGGTCTTGCCGCCCACCACACCCTCCCTTCTTTATGAGAGTTGGGCTACAGGTCCAGGTGATTCGGAGGTTTCACGACGCGTTCACTTCTTGTCGTGACCGTCCCTGGTTGTGGTTGCAGAGGCTGGAGATGACTGCTGGTGCGACGAGTCATCCCGCTTGCGGTTTGCACCACATAAGAACGCGGAGAGAGAGCCGGGGCAATCACAGTCCCTTTAGCAGCCGGACCATAGAGAAAGCGGACTGCTGTGCTCTGCAGCAGGCGTTCTCGTTCACAGACCCTGTGTCGGCGGTCGTAATCGATGCGTTGTTTTGCCCTGTACACCTGGTTTCTGTTCCGGTAAGGGCGAGTGTTCCAACACGGTCGGAACTCCATTGACACAGTTGGCACGTCGGTTCTCACTCGGCGCCCCGTGAGTCGCTCAACCGGAGAGTAGCCTTCGCAAGCTGGCGAGTCACGGTGAGCTAACAGAGCTTTGTTGTTGTTCGACGATTTCCTGAGGAGCCGTTTTGCTGTTTGTACGGTTCTCTCGGCCGCTCCGTTGCTTCGGGGGGATAGTACGGGCTGCTTGTGATGTGCTGTATCCCCATTCTCGAGGGAATAACTTGAATTCAGTAGAGGTAAATAGGGGTCCATTATCCGATCGGATGGCAGCAGGTGCCCCAAATCTAGCAAAGATCTTCTCGAGTGCTCGATTGATGTCGTGAGTAGTTGTCCTTTTCAGCTTCTTCAACTGAAGGAACCTTGAGAAGTAGTCCACCACTACTAAGTAGTTCTCCCCGTTTTCATTGAGAAGGTCCATTCCAACCACCTCTCATGGATAATCAGGCATTCAAGCACTTCACTTCGCAAACTCGGTGGTATAACTATGCGGTTTCCCTTGAGGAGAAGGCCCTGCACACATGCAAGCTCGTGAGAAACAGTGACGTACTGCTGTATTAAATACGGCAGTGACACTCCTTTAGGCCAGGATGTCGAACAGTAGCTTTTGACTCTAGCTATGGTAGGGTCCTGTTCCTGCGCTGTCTTGATCCTTTCAAGCATGTTGGCGGATGCCGGAAGTAGTTCTATCACGAGTACTTCATACTCTAGGACTGCTGCATCAAGACTACTTGGATGGCCGGAGCCCCCGTCGGCTAATGGTCTGCGTGACAAGACATCAGCTGTGTGGATCTCCTTGCCTGGTGTGTGGGAGATTGTGTAGTCATACTCCAGTAGTCTCATTCGCAGGCGCTGCCAGCGTGGAGAGAGTTTATCCAATCGTTTCGACAACTTTAGCGGCATCAAGGGCTTATGGTCCGTTTCTACATGAAATCGTAATCCAAGGAAATATGGACGGAAATGCTCACAGGCCCACATGGTTGCCAGGGCCTCTTTTTCAATCTGTACATAGCGCTGTTCGGTTTTGGAGAGGGACCGGGAGGCATATGCGACAGGTAGGCGTCGTCCAGACATCTCCTGTAGAAGGACTGCTCCTAGGCCATAAGAAGAAGCGTCAGCTGGCACAGTGAGCGGGCTGTGGGGATCGTAGTGCGCCAGTACTGGTGTTGTCGTGAGGGCTGTTTTAATGGCATCAAACTATCTTGCTGTGCCTTGCCCCAATACCAGTCAACGTCATGATGAAGCAGATCCCGAAGCGATTTCGTCAACTGTGATAGCCTTAGGAAGAAACTTGTCAAGGTGATTGACCATTCCAAGGTATGAAATCACTTTTGTAACATCAGTAGGTGGTGGCAATTCAATGAGAGCTCTGACTTTTTCTCGATTAGCCCGTATGCGATCAGCCGTGACTGTGTGTCCTAAGAACTTGATTTCTTGTATGCTGAACTCGCACTTCTCTTTGTTCAGAGTTATACCAGCATCTTGAAGCCGTTGGAGTACTTTCGTAAGTGCAAGTCATGTAATTCCTGCGTTCTTCCGAACACGATTATGTCATCCTGAAGACAGGCTTGACCCTCCAGGCCCTCCAGCACTCTTAGCATCTCTCTCCGAAAGAATTCAGGTGCAGTCGATATGCCGAAAGGCAATCGCAGAAATTTATATCTTCCAAATGGCGTTAGGAAGGTAGTGTACTTCTGCGAGTCATGTGCTTGTGGAGCTTGCCAGTAGCCTGCTTTTGCGTCTAGCTTGCTGAACCACTTGGCTCAGGCGAGTTTTGCCAGTTTTGACAGTAGGCATCAAAACTCTTTTCCTGAGAATGCAGCTGTTGAAACCACAGTAGGCGACACATATTCTCAGCTCTCCACCCTTCTTTCTTGCTACTACCATCGGCGCACACCATTCTGTGCTCGGTCTATCTTTTAAATCACTCCAAGGCTCTCCATGCGTTCCAGTTCTTGTTTCACATTTGGCAGCATTGGGAGAGGTACTCTCCTCGGATAGGTAATGGCGTAAGGCTTTGCACCAGGTTGAAGCATTATCTTCTACTCAGTACGGATAAGTCCTAAGCCTGAGGTTAGCTTTGGGTACTTAGTCAGGAAGCCTTCTGCCTTACTGTCTCTTAGCTCTGTGACTTCCAGATGGTTAAGCACAACATTCAGGGACTTGATCACTGGTCTTCCCAGAAGCCTCCAGTGTAAGTTGTCTATCACAAACACTTGTTGTTGGGTGGACTGTCCATTCCATTCTATGGTTGCCTCAAGTTGTCCCGCAGTGGAAATCTTGACTCGGCCAGGTCCCAAAAGTTTTTTGGTTGGTAGCTGCAGAGATCCCATATGCTCTTTTTTATAGGCGTTAAGAGAAATAGCCGTCCCGTCGGCCCCTGTATTCATTTTGAAAAGTACAGGTTGGTCATTCACTGTCGCTGTGATGGTCCATGGTTTGGAACCTGGCTGTGCGTGTGATTTCTACCAAGTGTACCTCTTCTAGGGCGGCTTGGTGGATCTTCTTCGAGCCCGCAGTCTTCGTGGGCAAACATACAGATGCAAAATGTCCCTTTTTGCCGCACTTCTAGCACGTTTTATCAGCAGCTGGACAGTTGGCGCGGTAGTGCGGACGCGTACCTAAGCCGCACCACTTGCAATTGCCTGTTGCGTCTCGTTGATTTGGATTGCCATGTAGCGGTCGTCTCTTAGGTTTTACCCGGTGTACGGAATCACGAACTTATACTGCTGCGATATCTAACTGACTTTGCAGCCGCAATTTCTTCTGCTGAAGTTTGACCGTCTCAGAATTGCGCGCTGTCAATATCGCCGACTCCAGGGTAAGTTCTGCGTTCAGTTGCAACTTCTCGCTGAGGTTTACGTCGATCAGTCCAACCACCAGACGATCACGAATGAGCTCTTTTTTCAAGCTGCCGTACTCACAGGATTCAGTCAGCTTGTACAAATCCGTGACAAATGTGTCGACGGTTTCGTGAGCTTCTTGCTTGCGTTTGTTGAACTTGGCCCTTTCAGATATCACATTCGTGCGAGACACAAAGTGTTTCATGAACGCGCGGGTGACGGCGTCGTAGTCCTGCTTCTGAGCGTCCGTAAGTCTCAACGAAGCCAAGACGTCTTCTGCTTCTCGACCCATGGCGTAGATCAGCGTGTTGAACTGAGTTTCGGCATCCTGCTTCTTTAAACCTGAGATGACGCGGTACCGCTCCCATCTTGTGAACCAACACTTCGAGTCCTCAAGTCGTCGGAAATCAAGTTTCCCTGGTAGTTCAACCGCAAAAGGATTGGGTGGAAACTGCTGACGCCCCAACGCTGGTACAGCCGTCGTTGAGTTTGCAGGATCCGGCGTTGCCATAGCGTCGATAGCGTTCCCGTTAACGTCGTCACGTTAGGGTTAGGGTTACGGTTAGGGTCACGTTAGGGTTACGGTGACCACTCAGACGCAGCTTGGAGTCGTTCCCCACCACCGCTGCCACCATGTGGTGTCCGAGCAGTAAGGACAAGGCGGGCTTAGACATAACTGGGTTTATTTCCTCGCAGCTACCGGGGCTCACGTCTTCTGTGTATCAGTGTCGGCCATCGAGTCCCCTCGCCGTCTCACTCCTTTGCGCGTTTCGGCGGTTCGCGCATGTGGCGCCATCTGTCGGTTCTGCCGCTCACCACACCCATCATGATTTGACTCCGGATATCTCCAGATTTTGATTATTAATGGGCCAAATCATGTCCAAACCAAGAAACAGAAAGGGGATTTCTTTTTCACCGGTCGTGTCCTATTCGCGCAGTCCTACCTTTTATCTGAAATGAACCTACTAGCCCGCAATAACGTTCTACTACATCAGATTTCTTCTACCCTGGGCTCTGTTTTGTGTGCACAAACGAAGCACGAGGCTGCGTTGACGTGTGGGAACCTCATCGCTGTGACCACCTCTGTGTCCCGTGTCCTGACGTACTGCTTAGAGGGACACTGAGGAGAAATTGAACTTGGCTTGTATCCATAGGATATTAGCTCCTGATCAAAAAACGCCACTCTTACTGAAAACAAAGCTCTTGTCAGATAGAAAATAGAAAGAACCAAAATACAGGCATCGTCGCCACAGGCCAATCTAGCAAGTATAAGCGTGATGACGTCATAGGACAAGAGACGCCACCTTGGAGGAATTTCTCTTCTACCATGAAGAACACGAATCTCTGAGGCTAACAAAGGAAGGTGGCGCGGTTCAGTATTGAAGTAAATTTTGTTTTGAAAAAGATAGTGCACTTTTATCATACAAGGAAGACAGACAAAAGACAACCTGAATGTTGGAAGCAGATAAAACCGATGTTTGGCGGCGCCACAGGCGGCCAGGAGAGTTTCGGCTTGTTATGACGCTTCGCGTTTGTGAGCTTTGCGTGCCCCGTGGTTTTGTTTTTGACGCGCCTCGATTCACAAGCGCCGAACAGCAGAGGAACTCCAAGTGCCGCTTCAAGTGCTAGTTAACCTTTGAAAAAGCCTGTTAAGGCTGGTCAGATGACCGCCACGATCGATGAAAAAATATGTGGCACGATGGTCGGTGATCGTACAAGGCAGTGAGAAGTATCAAGAGCACTTTTGTCTTCGTGCGCTCGCCCGGCGAAACGTTCCCGGCTGTGCCAGTCAACTTCGAACTACTTAACGGAAATCGTTTATTAGGGACGGGAAACAAGATACGAGGCAGTTAAGAAAAACGACATTTGGAACCTGCAGAGACCGTAACTCCGCTCTCCTCCAACTCGTTTTTTTGCGGCTCTATTCAATAGCTTCAGCAGTGGGGCGGAGCTGTTCTATTCGATCTCATGGCTAATTTAATCCATTCACACTACACATCTGAAGATGCATGCAAGTGAGCGAGAGAGCCCAATCCAGTGGACCCTGTACCTCCGGAAACGCGAGGAATCCGTTGAAGCGTTGTGCGTCGCCTTCACTTTCAAGCCGCCAACTTTAAACGCGAGCGCCCTTGAGCACCCATCTGCTTTTTTTGTGTGTGTGTGGCGAAAAAGAAACTGGTCCTTGCAACCATGGGAAGCCTCCTAGAAGCCGCCTGCTGCACCGTGCAACGGCGCCGTTCAAGGAACCACAATCCATTGGCCCCAAAACCTCGGACAGCCTCCGATGCGCACGACGCGCCGACCTTGTCCTCACCCCTCGCCACCCCCCGCCGCCCGCATTGGGTTTAAGATACTTAATTAGCAACAGCTACTCAGTGAGGAAGGGGGTAACGACCCGCCGGCGCCTAACCTAACCGTGCTCCCTCAAAAGCATCGCACGCTCTGTGGGGCTGAGGTCGCTGTAATGCAGGCCGGGGTTTTTGCAAGAACTTCGTTGTCGGGTTCGGGGTTCGGGAACGAGATCCATCGTAACGCTGGCAAGACGCCGGTGCAAACGTAAACGAAGCGACGGTAGCGATCCCCGATAGGTGCCTTCAACGTGCGGTGGCGGTAGATTTCATTTCGGCTGCTGCTAGACCGCACCACTAGGCGCCAGAAATTACGGAGTCTGCGTTTACGTCACGTTTTACGTCGCTGCGTCCTATGACGTCATAAGAGTGCGCCGTTACGTCAAATGAGAGCGCCGAGATTGAATCAGAGCGGCGGGAAAAACTTTTTCAACTTAATAATAATAATAATTGGTGTTGGGGGGAAAGGAAATGGCGCAGTATCTGTCTCATATATCGTTGGACACCTGAACCGCGCCGTAAGGGAAGGGTAAAGAAGGGAGTGAAAGGAGAAAGGAAGAGAGAGGTGCCGTAGTGGAGGGCTCCGGAATAATTTCGACCACCTGGGGATCTTTAACGTGCACTGACATCGCACAGCACACGGGCGCCTTTAGCGTTTTTCCTCCATAAAAACGCAGCCGCCGCGGTCGGGTTCGAACCCGGGAACTCCGGATCAGTAGTGGAGCGCCCTCGAATCCAAATTTCTTTGAAATAAATGGATTTATCATCATGAAATGGCCTGGATTTATCATCATGAAATAAATGCATCTTTCGCTCCCGGACAAGCGGCAACAAAGCCATGAAATGCGGAACAATCAGAATTTGCTAACAAAAAAAAAGATTGATAAAGTTCTCCTCACTGTCTCTTTAAAACGCAAGTTAGTGCTGCCACAAGTACGTGTCTGCGCCTGTGTTTATCGTTTTCGTTCCTATTTCACCTGTCCTGTCCCATTCGGGCAGTCCTACCTTTTATCTGAACAGTGGGAGGTCCTGCTTTGCAGCTCAAGCCTAGAGGAAGAAAGTCAGCTGGTTCAGCAGGCACCGCATAAAGCTAAGTACGTGGGAGCCCTAGAGTAAGACCTCCTATCAATTCGGGGGACGCAAAGCTCTTCATTGAACAAAATGTTTACCATGACAACTAACAGCACTACAAAAGAACCTTGTGCTGTTCACAGACATCTAGCAAAAGGAGAGACACAATCGATTATCGTGCGGTTTCTGTCCCGAACAACTAAGCAAGATTGGCTCAAGAAGAAAGTCGCCTTGAGGGAAAATAAGTAAACTGTGGAGTTGCGCGACAACATTGCAGCGAATAATAATGGGTTGTTTTCGTTAATAAAGGCACTACATGTTTGCATGGGCGAAAGGACGAAAGTTAATCTTCGGAAAACATCAAGCGGAACGTGAATTAAATTTTGAAACACGGGAAGATTTGCCCACGATACAACAGCGACAATTCCATTAATAGTGAAATTAAACTTCCGATGCGCTTAGCCAAAGGTAGGACCAGTGGGGTTTAGTCGAGAAAGGTTCTGGGACTCAGTGAATAGCTGTATTCGCTACAAGCAATGTGTCTAATATGTTTTTCATAACAGTGCCAAAAGCCTCAGCAACAAATATGACGATGTCAATTTGAATTTCGACTTTGTGCGTTTTAGCTTCAGTATGTTGGCATTTGCTGAAACCTTGTACAGCTCTAATTATTTTATTCCTAAATATGACGGTGACCAATCTGTGCCTAGTGGTGTAACTTATGAAATGAATGGTGGGGTTGAGATCGATTTTAGTAACGGCCCTTTTAAATTAATGGCTGTAACGTTCTAAACTGACTCAGGCTATGAGGGATGCCGTAGTGGAGGGCTCCGGATTATTTCGACCACCTGGGGTTCTTCAAAGTGCACTGACATAGCACAGTACACATGACTAGAACGTCACCTCCATCGAAATGCCACCACTGCGGTCGGGATCGAACCCGTGTTTTTCAGGTCAGCAACCGAACACCATAAGCACTAAGCCAACGTGACGGGTGGTAACGGCCTACTGTACAATGAGTTGCATTAATACTGTATGGGTAACGGTGATTGTGGATCACTTGCGGTTGAAAGCAACAGTCTACTTCTTGCTGTGCTGAACCACATACCTAAAGATTGCGTGAAATTTTTTTGAAAATTGTCTTAAAGTCCTATATCGCAGGCTATCGTTTAAATTTTAGTTGTTACCCCCAAGGGTGACTTCAGTATTGACCTTCCTCTTAAAAAAAACTCTCACAAATATGATTTATTTGATGTCAGTCGGAGTGTGACACAATTGCCAAAAAGCATTATTATCGAGACAAGTACATCATGGGTATAACAAACCACTTAATTGATGAACTTCTTGATGAACTTAATTTATGCATTGTTTAATGACATTAGTGCCCATTGAACATTATTTTGCACCACATAGCGCTTTGATCGTCGCGGTATCGTGCACATTACGATATAAGCTAGAACACGTATAAAAAGATAGGCAAAATTAACATAACGATGTTCCAAGATCTTGTAACATCATCGATTGGAGTGTAATAAGAAGGGAGCAGGCATATAGCAAGTTTATAGCCTTTTAAAAATACCTGCGCACTTGTTTGCAGCTACAGACGCACAAAACGCACCGAAAAATCATGAAACTACGGATTCGCTATCACTCATACAGAGGAACCAGTCATTTGACGCATTTTTTGTAGCGTAAGCTACACTGGCCAAGGTTGAGCAGTTTCACGTGGCTCCTGGAAAGCCGTGCTGCGCATGCGCGAGGAGCAGTGACGTCACACGGCGCACAGCTGGCGCGCCGGAGCGGCCGCCGCCGCGCGCGTCTCGCCGGTCTGCGCATCCTCTGGAAACCGCACCACGTGACGAGCCATGCGAACAACCACGCGAGCAGCGTGGTTGTTCCGCACCAAGTGGCCCACCACGTGGTCAACCCCGCGCACCCTCACTGAATAAAAAAAAAAAACATGTTTCGAGGCTAGGAATCGAACCAGGGCCTATGGCGTTTGAGCCGGAGACGCTACCACTCCGCCACGACGGCACTTTTTTCTCTTTATTGCGTGGAAATAGTGCCGAAAAGAAAAGTCTAAGCACGCTTACGCCACAAAACACCAGGCCACCTTACCCCTGCATGAACCCTCCTTCCAAAACATCAAAAGTCTGGGAGGCACACGCATGCATCCAGACTCCGCCACGACGGCTCAAGGTTTAACCGTGAACAAAGGCGCATGTAGTGAATGCGCGCATTTCATATATTAACTCTTCCGAACCAGATGTCGCCGCGCTTACGCTACGTATATTCTGGCCTAACAGGGCTAGGCCATCATCAATTTTTTTAAAGTAAACATTCACATTTCCCACACGCGTGCTAGCAGCTTCGGAAAAGAGCTCGAAAATAAAAAAAGCTGAAGGGGAGTGCTTTTAGAATATATTGACTGCTGCTGCAAGTAATCCTTCACTGCTTTGGAGGACTTTTAGAGAATTAAGTATAGGAACCAGAATTACGTGCCTTCAATCAATAGCTATCGACGAGCCGACATTGTCAGCTGTTTGTACAGCCAATAAATATAACTCGCATCTCCAAAAAATCAGACACGCAGTGTATAGCAATACAGCCGTACGCCCATGCGAGGCATACAATAGACAATCTCATAATTTCACTACATTCGTTAAGCCAACGAGTCCAGCAGAGATAACGAACGCCATATCTTCACCGGGCATATGGAGCCGATGAATTAAGCACCAGGGTTATGAAAATTGTGGTACTTGTGAAATGTAGCCCCTCTTCTATATTTACAAGCTCGCCTTATCGACTGGTGAATTTGCTATGCTCATCAAAACTGCAAGAATACTGGCAATGCACAAGGAGGGTGCGTCAGATAACGTCAATTATTTCAGAACCACCTCAGTTCTTCCTTTCGTTTCTAAAACACGCAAAGTTATTGTATATAAAAGAGTAGTTGTGCACCTGAAAGAAAACAAGGCAACCAGAACGAGAACAATCGTATTTCAGGAACAGAAGTCCTTCGAACAGGCACCCTTTTGAACGAAAGACGATATAATTCCAAACACTGCAAAGCTGATTTATACTTCTCGAGAAATCGCAGTTAAAAAAAAGCACAGCACTTAAGGTCATGTTAATAAGTTACTTATTTTTCTCTTCATTATCCAGATGGCAAATAGTCATCCATTACAAATTACAGATGGCCTAACAACAATAACTAGTGTGTTTGATAGTGGAGCAGAGAGAAGGGTTAGTATCAAAATCCAGATAAGAAAGAAATTAATTCCAGCGTAATTCATCTCTGAAGGTGTACAGTGTTACACTACCATTTCTTTAAGAAAAATCTGGCTGGCCGGTAGCATTCGACTTAAGCATTTATTTTAATCAATGAAAACAAGGCAATGACTCGCTATGCTCGCATAAAAAGTAAGCCAGTCTAGCAACCCTTTCCTGGCAGCAGAGCTGATTTCATTCCTATGCGTAGAGAACGCATACTATTTAAAGGTCATCTCTTTTAGCCGCTTTTTTTAGCATTCCTAACAAGCTTATGCTGGACTACGCCTTTCACAAAAACCTGAGTTCTGTCTGGCATCAGTCTCAGTTCTTCTTTGCTCCGAGGTCACGTTCTTGTTCCGCTCAGTGAGTGAAAGTTAATCTACTGGCGTAAAAAGGTATTTACACACCTTATCTTTCCACAATCAAGGTTCTATTTCGTGCAAAGCAATCTGGCACAGAATATAGGCAATTATTTTTTCTTTCCAAGGAATGGGGAGAGAGAACGCGCAATGTAATATTTATGAAGTGTTTCACAACCAGTTTATACCCTCGCCTTTTTCTCTCTTCTCCAACGCTGGCAGCCTTTGCAGGCGGCAGGAAAGCAGAAGACCTATGGAGCTTGAGCTTCGAAGTCGAATGAGTGAGTACCTCTTCATGCCTTCTAGCTCACGATGCGCGTCGGACGTGCAAACAATGTGTGTGCGCTCTGCTACTACACATACGGTTGGCTATGCTCTCTGCATGTTATGCAACGTGCAGTTTGCTTTGCACAACACAGCCATGCTTAGGAAGTCACTAAGGTTGCTTACGGTATACGTTTTCTCTGGTACGCACCAGCCATGAATGACCCCAGCGAGCTGGTCAACTGTCCTCCTCTTTTGGTGTTCTTTTCGCTGCAGCAGACCTTAAACGAGGTCAAGTAAAGAAAGCCTTTACCTTTATTTCATTCCTGCATGCTCAAAAGCATGCTGTCGCAGTTAAGAAAAGTAAACATGGCTCTTTTTTTCGGCTGTTTCTTTCTACGTGCTAAGCTGCGCAGTAAGTCCGCCTTGTTTTGTTACTTAAGAGTCGTAGGTGAAGCATCTACTTAGGATGGAATTCCATGTGGTTTACTGTAATGACCCTTTATCAGAATATAAAAGCTTTGTGGGTTTCAAAACTGTAAAACTGTAGGTTTCAAAACTTCACTATATTAGCTTCAATGAAGTTAAAGTGTCTTTTCATTTCAAAAAATCTAATCGCAAAAAGTATGTTCGCATTTGTCTTCGTGGCAGTTGCTTATGCTGACATTCCCGTTTTAATATTGTTTACTATGCAATGTGATTTTAATTCGTATAATTAGGTAGATGCAAGTTATGTATTAGAAGGTGGCAATGCATTTAGAAATATATCTTTGTTTCAAACAGGTATATTTCCTGCAATTTTACACTCTCTACCATCACACTGTGTGCTTTAGGTTGAGTGAAGACCAAGTTTATTCCATGAAAAAAAAAACTTTTATCACTGATAGGCAATGAGCTTTTGCCTACTGGCGAAAAAATTTTCCCCACCTGCTAGCGCCATTCCTATCTGTTTTTAATTATGCACAGCCTTAGCCTTTCAGCTGCTTAGAATTTTTCCCAAATGTTAACACTTCACATTACGTTTAAAGTAAAAATGTCGTCATTACTAAGCAATTTCAATGCCATTAGCATATATACAAGACCTGACAATGAGGCGATACTCGCTCTTTGCTTCGCTGCATTTATTCTTAGACTATAAGGCACATAATGTCCATTTTAATTACACAGCAATTTTTAATTACCCCCTAACTTAGCAAGCAAGGCGTGTTCCCTGTAAGAAACAAAAAAAAAAGATTTCGTTTTTCGATGGTAGCATGATTTTGCCACAAACTTACTTTAACTTTTGAGTTATGCTAAAGCAAACAACGACATTGACCATGCTCGACATACATACAACCTTGCAACTGCAACTGGTCGTTTACCTTGGAATTAATTCAGAGGCAGTGCAGTGAAATGTTAAACATAAGTCTTTCAAGCAGGACTCAGAGCAACAGTATGTAATTTCTGCCTCATATCATTTTATCATATAATTAGTTCAAATACTTTAGAAGCGTAAGTTTCTTTCGGGTGCCCACGTGCCCTAATGCCAACTGTCACTTGATTCTAGGTTCCAACCAAATCGCAGAGCACGCCATCGAATATGGCATTGACTCCAGCGATGGAATCCCGCTGCGAAATTCTCCGGGCATTGAGCAGAATGCAAATACCCGCTTGACGCCTCGGATGCTGAACGTCGACATGGAGTGCAGCACGCCACTCAGCCACGGTGGCCCTGGAAGCAGCGTCACGCTTGAGTGGACGAGCATTTCATATGCTGTCAAAGAGGGTAGAGGTGCGTAATTGAATGCATAGTGTTTACGTAGTGCTAACCTAGAGTCGTACTCTCACATTTCAAATCAACCTCAAAGAATTCCACCGGTTAAAGGAGTTGAGGATTTTTTATGCATGTGCGAACAATTCCGTAAATTTTCTCAAAACGCCATGCAAGACATTTTTTCTGATGCTCTCATTTCTTCAAACGTCTGTATTCTGGCTCAAGCGGTTTTTCTTCCATTTCAATGAGATTTTTGCCGCTTGCGTATTTCTGGAAAGGCTCCTTGCATCAATTATAGTCAAGTTCAACTTCGCTATGCTTTAGGAGGTCCCCGACCTTCGGTTTTGCACCACCTCTATGTCTTGCGCCAGCTCAAAAGTGTTCGCAGGAGTGCAGCTACTCATACACACACAAAAAAATTCATTATTGGTGGAGGCAAACAATGCGACATTGACGTTGCAATATTCATATAGCTCCTTTATAAGCATAACACTCTGGCAGGCTGAAACAGAAGTTTTGCTTCATAAAAACCCGATATGTGGAGCAGCAAAGGTAGATCGCAATTATTTGTAATTTTCGATTCACGAGAAAATAAGTGACCGCACGTTTACCTTTCTGGTAATGCGAATCACGCCGACTTCTACGGTTGTGCGAAACGCTGACGCCATTCGGAGTGTTTAGAAACACCGGGTAGGGGTGAAGAACGCCTGTTGCTTTCATGCTGATATGCTCATATCTAATGCCACGGATAAGCTCTAGCCTTTGGTGACCGCCTCTTGCTAGAAATTTTTAGTGAAGCCGAATTAAGTGACCACTAATAGGGTGGGATACGGGGAGGTGCTGCTAGGGCTAGATATGTAGGAGAGTAATCTTGAGTCACGCGCTACGGTGCGTCACGCGTGTGTCACTCAAGCTCACAAACGTTCTCTCTTGCATACATATAAGACGGTTGTCCAGGGGTGACAGGAGTAGCTCCGGAGGGTGTGATGGTGTGTCATTGACAGTGTTTAAACAGCCTGGTGCTGTAAGACGTCGTAGGGTTTGAGGTGGGAATGGGGACTTGGGGATTAGGGTGTAACGGTTTGAGGGTGCGGGAGTTGAGCACGCTCGGAGCACACCATGACCTTACAATTAAAGTTGACAGAATAAAAACAAGAGAAGCATGTGTCATGTTTACAGGACAATAACAGCATCATGAAAAACACTTACACAAGTGGTAAAACTAGGCCCAGCTGAAAGTTTTCTTGACTTTTAATTAATCTAATTTCACAGGCATTTTAGACGGGCTTGCTTTCAAATATGTTAGCGCTGGCAACGTGCCATCCTCAGTGAACGGCCGTCAATGTGTTTTGAAGAGTCTGAAGGCCATTATACATGTTTTGGTGCCGCAATTTCATCTTATTAGCTCTACCGGCACGATTCCTGTTGCGCTCACTAGCGTTTTCAAGCTTTGCTATGCAGCGCTAAACCAAAAAAAAAACACTTAACGACAGTGCACGATGAAACGTTCAGACGCGCACGCTGCGTGTATTGCGTAAAAACGGCACGAAATGCACTTAGGCAAGTTTTAGTCGCCGGCCGCCGAGGCGACGGTACGCAGCGGAATGTTTTCAAGCGGTGCGGCGGTGCAGGCTCTCTCAGGCATTTTTCCGGCATCATATCAAAGCGCACAGAAAAAAATAAAGACACAAAACGAGGATGCGAGTTACGCGGTTTCGTAGCAAGCATGATATATGCTATCCTTGACAAATGGAGGAAAACACTCTTCGTGAGTTCGTAGCCGGCTGCATCCAAGGTCGCGGCGTCAAGCGCAAGGTGTCACTTTTGTTATCCGACGATGTCTGTTCATCACAGCGCACACGTCTGTTTGCATTAGGCCTTCCAAATTGCTACACGTTTTGGGCTTAGTTGACAAATCATGTGCTGTCTTAATCTTAGTACTTTTAAAGCTTACCTCAGCTGGTCTAACAAGTTTTCTTCGCGTACACAGTAAAAAGGAATCTTCGCATTGATAAACTTTCATTATTTGTCGTTACTTTTTGCTGTCTGTTCTTAGAGCGGACGTGTTAAACGTTTTGCCTTATTTTATGTTTTTGTAGACAAAAGAACGCTAATCAGCAACATGCACGGCAAATGTTCGCCTGGCACCTTGACTGCCATAATGGGACCTTCCGGAGCTGGCAAAACAACGCTTTTGAATGTTCTTTCAGGCCACTAGTAAGTTACATTCTGTTTGCATTCACTTCTTCACTGCCGTGAGTGCATGACAGTGATCAGGTATGAGTCAGAGATGTTGTCCATTCAGATTCATTAAGCAACTGATTACCCCATCACGATGTTGTTCGTAGTCGAAGTACAATGAAATTGATTGCTAGAAACGATGCCAGCTACGAAAGCCTTTGATATTAATGTTTTGAATGGAAGCTTAAAAAAAGTTTTCGTAGCGCCTAACCCTTCTTTTCGTACATTTTTGAAAGATGCCACTATTTTCACTCCACCGCACACATTTCTGATCAAGTCGTCTTATGCATTCCTGGCAGCTGTTGCCTCTTATATTGGTTTATGTACTCAAGTTTGGAAGAATAGCTTATATTATTCCCAGTATTATGACTTTTTTGTCAAGTGATAGCACTCATAATTGTCTCTTAATATGAGGTGGCGTCTTCGTGGAGGCAGCAGTCGGATGTTGCTATTGCCCAACCACAACTTTGTCTCAAACCTTTTGGAGCAATCTTGAATACCATATTTACTCGCATAACTACCGCACTTTTTTTTTACCAAAAGAATTTTCAGTGTTTGTGGGGTGCACTCATTGTTCGGGCTGACATAATCTGCAAGTAAATTTTAAGCGGTAAAAACTGAACAGAAAATAGGCAGCTCAAATGTTTCATCTTGCACGACTGACCTTCAAAAAAAAAAATAGACTGTCCAGCACAGTTTCTGTGCTACAAAGCACAGTCTATAGCTTTTGTCTGGAACCAGCAGGTACAACTCACGTGGCAACCAATGATGCTGCATATAGAGTGCACAATTAGGTCACTAGAGCACAATCCAGAGCATTCAGCACGCAGACACAACACAAGTTGCTATTGCTACGCTCTTTGTTGTGGTAGATCGAACCGAGCAACCCTTTGCGACTGGCCGCGGTTTCTTTACGTTCTCGGGCTGTTGCTGCTGTTGAAAACTTTATTGTTCTCAAATTCAGAAAGGAAGGGTGGTGCGGATAGGCGGACGGGAGCCCTTGGGCACCGGCGGCCTCCGCAACCCATTTACAGGCCGCCGCTTGGACGTCTGGATCTAAGTTGCGAATCAGTGTCTCCCACTACCCAATATTTTTGATATTGATATGTCTACTTGGTAGATATGAGCTACCCAACATTATGTGGTTGAGGTGGGCTGGCTGAGGGCTGAGTTTGCTTGCGCCTGTGTATCTATCTGGATAGAGGAAGAAGAGCAGAAAGTCAGGGGCTTTAAATAGACGTTGGTATGTTGCTATGTGCCATGTGACCAAGGCCAGAACAAAAACAACAACTAGACGACGCCCACTATGCTGCCCAACATGTGGTAATATGTTGTGGGGTGAGTGTATGAGTCAGTCTGCAAACGTCGCCAAGTGTGTTCCTGGGATACGGTTAGGAGCTTCTTGCCGATGAAGAAATGTTTGCCAGCTAGGCGGTATTCTTGTGCAGTTTCTTGATACACGGTAAGCACATCCTTGTGAATAGTGAAATCGCTTTCACTGGTTCCCGTTGCTGGGTAATATAATTATCGGTTGGTGTTATGGGCGAAGTCTTTGTCTGGGAGAGAGGAGTTGGAGGGTGCCCAGAAATGCTGGCTGTGTGAGCGTGGATGGGAGGACCATGGCCGCGTACCCTCGGTATGCGGCCCCGGGCGAAATTTTTAGCTGCGCCCTTGAAATCCAAAATCATATTAGTAGCTTTGATCAGGGTAAAGATTACAGCTATAGCCATCTCCTCCCAATTTTCAGTACTGGCGGTACGCGACATGGTCGGCTGTATCCCTGCAAACCGCCCCGGGATCTCGCTTCGTCGTATTCAGGATGCATGTCCCTGCGTAGGAAGGAGACCAGAAGGTGCTTCCTGACTTCCCTCAGGAGGCTCATTTTGGGTCACGCCGTGGCCTCGTGTTCAATTCCTAGCGCGGCGACAATGTGTCAGCACGTCACTGACGTGGTTAAGCGCGTATATTGGATTCTTCGAGCCCCATCTCATTGACCGTCCATTTCATTGGGCGTTCGGTACTCAAGGTATAATATTTCTAATGTCTTGCTCCTACGTAAATGTCTACTGGGCGTAATGGCATATCGTGGTGATGTCCGTCATATGTGCGGCGTCGTATGTGCGGCTCTTTTGAAGTTTTTACTCCAGCATTTTATTTTTACAGTTTTTTAACACAAGGATGTTGTTACGCTTTTCAAGTTTTCGGAACTTATTTTGGGGACATCAAGTTGAGACAAAGCGACAGAAGACCTAGAAGAGACCTGGCACTGTTAAAATGCTTATTGCATTCGCATTAAAGAACATTTTACCTTACTACTACCGGTGGGGACGAAAGTTTCTCAAAATGTGAGCTTCGAATAGAGTTTATGCACAATCTGATGGTCGGGGCTCCGCTGTGTACAGTGCGCATGGCGCGTACATTCAGTGGCCCCAGCGGCGTCTATCGGGCAGTGCCTGCGGTCGAGCGCTGTCCAAACTAGGTGTACGGCTGTGTACCTTAGCACTAATTATCAGGTATGGCCTTATTTTCAAGGGGCAAATAATCATTGCATCTTCGGCTGTCGTTGTTCTATAAGTGCGTGCAGCATGTTTTGGCGCCCTAAGCAATATACGGGGCGGAAACATGGCCATCATCAAGGGTGCCGTATATGGCAGTCTTATAACTAGAGATTCATTTTTGGTGCTTGCCTGGCCGAAGTTCACGTGCACACTTCTCTCAACCGCAGCGACCGAGGATACGAAGGCGAGGTCCGTGTCAACGGCTGGGTGCGGAACACGGAGCTCTTCAACCGACAGAGCTGCTACGTCATGCAGGACGACGTCTTGCTACCGGAGCTGACCGTGCGCGAATCGTTGGACATGAGCATTCGTCTCCGCATGCCGTCCCTGCCGCCTGCCAAGCGGGCACATTTGGTAGGCGTTTTTAACCGTTATTGCGCAACAAATCCTGAGTAATCACTGAGGTGGCTCAGTGATCATGCTGCTCGGCTGCTGACCCGAAAGATGAGAGTTGTATCCCGGCCGCGGCATTCGCATTTCGATAGAGTTAAAATGCTAGAGGCCCTTGGGCTGTGTGATGTCAGTGCTCGTTAAAGAACCCCAGGTGGTCGAAATTACTCAGCGCCCTCCACTACGGCGTCCCTCATGGCCTGAGTGGCTTTTGGACGTTTAATGCCATAAAGCCAAAACCGGAAACCAAATATCCTGAGGATATCGCTATGACCAGTTCGCCTGGGATAATAACGGGAGCGTGACGTCTCCGTACTTCCAACCACATTGCTTGGAAAGGACGCGCAAATGTAGTAGCCCTTACATCCCGGTAGAACGGCTTGTCTAGACCGGTTTGGTGCAAAGCACTGTCCCACCGACAAACATGCGGCATTGTGGTCACGTAAACTGGTCCAGGTCCCGTCTCGACCTGAAAATACCAGACGTGGGCTGATAAGAAGAGGCAGGTACACACCGGATATATTAACATAACATGTCCTTGCAACTGCAGTGTATCATCAATGACACAACACGGTTGTGGCAGCGCTTTTCGGCTGTATTCAATAAGTGAGTGGTACGCTGCAAAAACAAATTCAAGGCTTCAGTTTAGGAGCCTTGAACTAGCTGATTCAATTAGCAAGTACCTTCTCCTGAGAGAATGGCCTTTGTGAGGTTATGTTGTCCATCCAGGTGGCCGTTGCAATGCACGATTTAAAACCGCTGCGCTCACCGAGGGGCGCCTCAGAATTTTATCCTGACGAGGCAGGGCTTGCACGCGCTCAATAACCTACCCTGTGGAGATATGAGTCTAATAAGTTGCCCTGGCCGAGCAGGAAATAGAAGATGGCACTCTTAAACCCCAGCGTTCAGGTATTGCTCTGACAGACTGCCAGATCTGTGTACCAAGGCAAGGAGAATCTCGTGAGTGTGTCCTGTGTGCTAGTCAGGTAGGCCTAACGTTGGCCTTGAGCCGCCGCATTCATCGTGTGTTAGGGTGGTGCAGTTATCGCCCTCTCTTGCCTTATCGCCCTGCTTGCGCCGGGCGTTGCATCCGGCTACTTCGTCGTCGATGTGACCCTCCTTGTTTCCAGAGCCAGGGACATGATTGGCGATACAATTTCAGTGATGCTGGCGTATGTTTCTATCCACTGAAATGCTCATCATCTATTTGTTCTTACCTCATGCCCAAAGAAGGCCATGACTGTGTGAGGCTTTTTGTTTGGCGCCACAAGGGAGTGGGAGCGAGTGTTAAGCTACTATCGGATTTTGCGACCGGCCACTGCATGTCCAAGAGACTCACCTGCGCTGACCTCTAGCCCATAAACTGCTCGAGCTTTTAACGCAACGAGATATTGAGTTGAATACCTAGGTAAAATATGCAACACACAAGCGCAAGACCACGTCCATCAGTTCCCACAGTGAAAACTCTTGAATGTACGGGATACGGCAAATTATGAGCTTCATACCTCCCCGACATGTTACCTTGTGGCGTGAAATCGGCCCAGGTTTCTGCTCACCATTTCCTCCGACGAGCTGCGGGGACGTCGCGCTGTTGTAGACTCCGCAAACTTCGTTGCTCAAATTTCAGTCTTTTCTTGTGGGACAGCCACACACTCCGGCATAAAGCATGCACTTTTTCATAATACTGCAGGAGCAAAACTGGAGGACACAAGATCAGGCAGTGCCCCTGATTCTTGCGGCACAACTTCTGAACAAATTGTTATGAAACGCTTAAACCTGCTACTGAGTTACACATAACTTAAGCTTTTTATATTTAATAATTGCCTCATTAAAGTACTATTTACCAACGCTGCTTTTCACAGCAATATTAATCTGTTCCAGGTGAACGAAGCGTTGTCACAATGGGGACTCGGAGAGTGCCAGAACACGAGGGCTGGCAACCTGTCAGGAGGACAGCGTAAGAGGCTGTCTATTGCGCAGGAGCTCGTCAGCAAACCACCCGTCATCTTCCTCGATGAACCGACGAGGTGAGACCACTGCTAACGTATTCGTCTTCCTGTATACAGTGTACTTTACACAAATTGGCGGTTTTGGAACCGCCTAGTTGTAATTTTTCCTCAGGAACAGGGAAAAAAAGTTTATATATTCTTATACAATCTTCCAGCGGTCTATTACGTACGGTGTAATGCAATTTACAATGCACATAAACGTGTTGCATATAACTCATGTCAGTTATAGCGTCGTGCTGTTCATTTCTATCTTGCTCGCCTCTGTTATGGTCCAGTACCTGTGGTGTTATGGACTATTGCGGTTGACCTCTCTTTCAAACACCCTTGAAATACTAAGACAATAAATCAACCAGTCACTTCTTACCGACTTCAACAACCCCAAATATTAAGCACGGACACAGTTAGAAGATCATTAAGGTTAACTCGTATTTCGTAATTGCTGCTGTCATGCTCATTATCGACCTCCCCCCCTCCCTCAACCCTCATTTCCTTCCTTTTATCGCCAGTGGTCTGGACTCCATCACCGCACTTCGCTGCGTTTCTGTAATGAAGTCTTTCGCATCGGATGGCCACACGGTGATATGCTCCATCCACAACCCAAGTGCGAAAATCTTTTCGTATTTCGATGTGGTAAGTGTGCAAAGAAATATCTGCATGAAGTGAGTAATAAGAATTTAAATTTATAAAGTACTAAGTGTAAAACCACATTAGGCTATTTTACCATGAAGCTTTGCATGTTTGTTTGCGCTCGAGCACGCCAGCACGCGGCTTTATCCAGCAAAATAGTAACTGCGTGGAACTACGACGCTCCAGATTGCCGTAAGTGTTATCTGAGTTTTACCTGGAAAGTTCTTAGCCATCATTAGTGACAACTGTGAAAAATGGTGAGCCTGCACTTCGACAACTACAGAGCAAACTTAATGCCATCGCCCCTGTCTAGTTATTTCTGTTAGCGGCAACAAGGTAGCCCACTGAACAGTCTTTTTCCAAAGCCCTCCGCTACCTTCTCGGGGGCCGTACTGTCGTCGTCACCACGATACACCTGGTGGTGGTACCTGCAGAACAGAAGACACCCCCCTTCAAGTCGCCGCATCAGCCAAAGTTGACTTCGAGTGCGAAACGAACAAGCCATTAAACCTGCAGACACCGAACTGTCGGTCTGAAGCACCCAATGCTTGCAGGGACAGCCATCAGAACACGGTCTACTACCTCAGAAGATGAAGGCTCACATCTGAAGCCTCTACGTCCACCATAGCGACGACAGCACCCGCGGTCATTCTTCACGCACATCGTGATCCCCCAACCTTCAGCAGAGTTCCTAGAGAAGATCCTGGAAACTATGATCGAATAGACGCTTTCAACACGTGGGATCATTTAGCTAAGCTGAAATATGTTGTTGTTTTTTTCACTGGATATGCCTGTACCAGGTATAAAACCTTAAAACTTCTTTGCTCACGTCGGACACATCTAAAAGGGAGCCTTTAAATGTGCTGACAAGTGTCACATGGAAAGAACAAGCCGAGGTCTCGCTGCAGTCTCACATTCAGCACCCGAGAGACGATGACTGCGTATGTCGAAGAAATGATACGCCTTTTAACGCAAGCTGCCCCTTACATGAGTGAGCAAAAGAAAGGGGACTTTTTGATTCCAAGCGTCATAGAGCCAGCTCTTTACAGACTCATTCGTAATCCCCGTAATCTTGACTTTCTTCCGCGTTCGTCCTCTTCAAAGCTCGGACAAATACCAGATGCAAAGCACCAAATCGTAACCAACGAATAGGTCCGACCTCTTCGTCGAGGCCCGTAACAACTGCCGACGTGAGAACAGATGTCTACCCCCTTCCGAGGACCGACGGTACGCTAAACCGGTTCTTCAAAGCAAGGTAACTTCTCGTCGATATACCTCAAGGGTGCCTACTGGCAAATGAAAGTCGAAGAACGGGACCGTGAGAAAACCGCCTTCTTCACACCCGGCGACCTCTTGGACTTAAACGTTATGCCATTTGGACTGTCCTTCACGCCAGAAAATTTTCAATGAACATGGTGTTGGCAGGCCGGAAGCGGAAAATTTGTCTCGTGTACCTAATAGGGTCGTTGCCTTTGCGGCTCACTTTGACGAGCATCTGTAAAAGCTGCCCGCAGTACTCAGAGCTGTCAAGTATTTTGGACTGGGCAGGGTAAAAAAAACGATAACAAGGCTGAAAAAGTATGTACTGAAAAGTGCAAATAATGTGGTCAATATCAGCACGTAAACATCGGATTTGGCTCTTTTTAATGTGCAACCCTAAATATGACGCAGGTTTTTTCGAAAACATTATTTCTAAAGTAGCATTTGAAGCTCTGTTTACAAAAAAAAAATGCTTTTAAAAGATTATCCTGTGAATCCAGCAGAAAAACAATTAGAGCGTTCATATTCTGCAATCATAGGTCTGCTATGCTTCAGCAACCACAGCAAGTAAATGTCAATAGCAGGCTGTTGTAACAGTTGATAGCGAATTGGCATTCTTTTCTTCTGTATCCACTCCGGCAACAGAAATGTAAACTGGCTAGAATGTATGGGTTCTAGAATTATTAAACTCCACTTTACCATCCTAAATTTAGTACGCTTAGTAGCGATATGGTACATGCAGACAGGGAACAAAGGAACATGGCCACTGATAGTCCTTTCTTTCTATGCCTACGTCTGCCATTTCGCTAGCAATAATCAAATTAGGAAGACAATACCAACTAGCTGACTTTAAAGATCAAAGTTGACGAAGTGCATCCTTTCGTCCTTGGAGACGGGGCTAATGATCCCTTCATTACTGCCGTTTTCTATTATTATTTTTTTTTTGGGGGGGGGGGTTCATACCTTTCACTGATCTCTTAAAATTCTATGCAGTCGATTGTAAAGTAGTGCTGGAGAAGGAATAAATAAACCCACGCTCGAAGAAGTCCATGCTTTGAGGCCCAAGCATACACAGTTCTTAGTAGTGGATATGAATCATTCTGGCTCACTTTTTATTTTAAATAGAATTTGCGCGCAGGTCTTCTAGGCGTTATACGGCAACTTTCGTTATAGCAGTTTTGAGGTGGAAAAAATGTACGAATGTGTTTGTCATTGCAGTATAGTTCGACTTAGTGTCGGTTACCGAATTTGGCTCATTTAGAAAAAAACTCGTCTACTAGTTTTCTTAGGAAGCCCTCACCTGTCTTGCTGCCCCAACTGACGTCACCTCAACGCGACAATATATCGTACAAATTGTACCAGCATATCTTTATATCTTGAACCTGTCTTTTGCAGCTGTATATGATCTCAGGAGGGCGCTGCATCTATAACGGCTCTGTGCAAGCACTAGTGCCATTTTTGGACTCTCAACGTCTGCACTGTCCCATGCACCACAATCCAGCTGATTACAGTGAGTAGGTGTATTTGCTATTTGCAACAATAGTTCAAGAAGAAGAAGTTGTCTACACACTCCCATACTTGAAATTAGACAGTAGTGAAAAAGCCAAAGTAGAGTCTATGATTAGAACAGCATACAAGGTAGCATTAGGGCTACCGAACTGTACCTCCACCGAAAGGTTTCTGGGCTTGGGAGTACACAACACCTTAGACGAGCTTACAGAGGCACACTTAACAATGCAGAGAGGCCGGCTTTCCCGCACCAAAGCAGGAAGAACCATACTTGATCGTTTAGGACTAGGCATACAGTTGCCACCCCAAGATACCAAAACACAGATACCTAAACGCATCGCTAAGGTAATAAGAGTTAAGCCACTAGCTAAGAATATGCATCCTGCTCACCACGAGGGGAGAAGAAGGGCTAGGGCAAAAGCTCTACACAACATATACAACCAAGATGAACATGCAGTATATGTAGATGCCGCAGAATATCCCCAGAAACAAGCGTTCGCACTAACGGCGGTGGATACGCAAGGTAGACTGATAGTCTCCGGCACTACCATAACGAAATCCTCGGAAACGGCAGAAGAGGCGACAATCGCCCTTGCTATCATTAACACAGAAGCTACTACCATACTCAGCGACTCTAAATTTGCCATACGCAATTATGCGAGGGGCAGAATTTCTTAGGCAGCAATGAGCATATTGGGTCAAACCAAAGACTTAGACAGAATTATTGAATTGATATGGGTCCCGGCTCACTCGGGGAACCCTGGTAACGAAGCGGCACACATAACAGCTCGAGGATTCGTCAGTCGAGCAGGGGCCGCTGTCGTTGCTGAGAGTTTTTCGAAGGACGGCCTATCATCTTTTCACGATATTACTAATCATGTTAAACTTGAAAGGAGGATATTCCCTCCTCCAGACAAAGCCTTTAATAAGGAGCAGGAGACCACTTGAAGGCGACTCCAGACGCGATCCTTCATGACGCCTTACCTGTTGTCAAAATTCTACCCCGGTGAATACGACCCTGCATATACATTATGTGGTGATTTAGCCACTTATGATCACGTATTGTGGAATTGTAAAGAGGAGCCGCCCCCGAAATCTCTAACACAGGTTCCTACTCTCGAGCAGTGGGAGGCCGTGTTGGTCAACTCAGACTTGGGAGTTCAAACCCGGGTCATTGAATGGGCTACCCAGGTCGCTGTCAGCCGTGGACTGATAGCCACCTAGCACCGATCGTCTGCATTCTGCCTTTTTTGACGAATTAAATGTTTTCCAATCCATTGGCCAATCCCCCCGCGTGGGTGTGTGTCATATACCTTGGGTGAAGAGAAGAAGAAGAAGAAGAAGAAGAAGAAGAAGAAGAAGAAGAAGAAGAAGAAGAAGAAGAAGAAGAAGAAGAAGAAGAAGAAGAAGAAGAAGAAGAAGAAGAAGAAGAAGAAGAAGAAGAAGAAGAAGAAGAAGAAGAAGAAGAAGAAGAAGAAGAAGAAGAAGAAGAAGAAGAAGAAGAAGAAGAAGAAGAAGAAGAAGAAAATATGCAGAAGTAAATTAACAAATGCGCGATAAGGAATGAAAGGCACGAAGCTAAAAAACCGTTGTCTTATATTCGTCCCCCAAACCAGGTAGTGTAAAGGAGTACTTACTATTTTCTTCCTTACACGATACACGCTTTTTCATGCTCCTGAAGACTTACAATTCAGAACTGAGCCACGTAGTTATTTACCAGCAATTATGGCAGCTCTTCGCGGCACTTCTAAGCCTCAAATACCCACCTTTTCTTTGGTATCAGCGTTTCTTAGTTGCCCAGCAACTACATAGAACGGCCAGAGGGCTATGTTAATACGTAGCGGTGAAAATGCACCTCGGATATTTAGTAATCAAGGCAATAGTTGCATGCATCCTTTGCTCGCGCACAGTTTCAGCATCATGCATACCCAGTGACGTCCTTCTCAATCTCAACTATTTGGCTTCCCGAAAATACAGCTCTCCACTGCATACATTTAATAAACTCTCGAACTCCTCTTCCTGCTCAATATTACCCAGTTTTTTTTTTCATTTTCCTCAGTCACAGAGATTGCCTGCGGAGAACACGGCGAAGTACAGGCTGCGCTTTCGAAGCATTTCACGCCACCATACACGGACGCCAGCAAAGACAATGCGATGCACCCTTCTCAATCCCGAACATGCTGCGGCGGCCGTGTTATGACAAGGAAGGTAAGGGGAAACTTCCCGTAGGCGCGCTCACTTACCGAAATCGCTCGGCAATTATAGGACAACGCTCGCAATGTATAAAGTAGTCGCAACGACGTAAGGTCAGTGCCAGTCTCCTTTTGCTCATAAAGGAGTAAACAAAACAAGCGAAGTGTTTCCATTTTAGTGCACATGCGTATTTTTAACCCATTTCGATTTGTGGGGTTTTAATAAGGCCGTAATTAGGTGCGAAGTCTATGAGATGTCTCATTTAATGTGTATATGCCCGTAATAGATGCACACCGTGCGGCTCAAAGCTGCGTCGACAAGCAGGAATGATGTGCTCTGCATCAATGCTTAAGATAGACTCCAGATATGCGTCCAAATTATTTAAAGCTAACTAATCTCGAAGGCTGGGATCAAATGCTTCCACGTAATTTTGTTCTTTCTCGGGGAGCTGCGCTGTCCGTCGGAGATTTATCATTCTGTGACCACCGATCGAGTTCGTCTATGTGTTCGAGAAATTTTCAGATTGCACGTTTAAAATTTAATACTACTGCTGCTTAGTGTGTTCTTCTGGTTTGGTTTGGTTTATGGGGTTTAAGGCCCCAAAGCGACTCAGGCTATGAGAGACGCCGTAGTGAAGGGCTCTGGAAATTTGGACCACCTGGGGTTCTTTAACGTGCACTGACATCGCATAGCATACTGACCTCTAGAATTACGCCTCCATCAAACTTCGACCGCCACGGCCGGGATCAGTGTGTTCTTCTCCAGGGCATCTTAAATGCATCTATTCATATCTGTAATCCGATCGCAAAGGTGTTTAAAGGTTGGCTATTTCTTTGTAATATCTATACGTTTATGCACATATATAGCTTTTTGCTTAATGTGTGAGCCCCCGAGGCACTTTTTATTTCAAGCTGTCGTTAACCATTTAAACGCCGCACCATGAAGCTATCTCTGGAGTGGTAAAATTGTAATTTAAAGTTCATACATACTTTCTAAAGTAACCGCGAAAAAGAAAATGTAGCCAGAACTCAAAAGCACTAAGCAAATGTTTCACTTTGTTTCAATTTTGGAACATTGGCGTTTCCCATATATGGAATGCCAATCTAGCCTGAAAATGTTGCTGTGGTCTGTTCAGTGCGAATTTCCTTTTCATGCTAACTGAAGACGTCCTTATAAGTTGCTTGCGGTATCTCAAACAGTTATATGGAGGAAATTATGGAGAAAAACTAAGGAAAATGTTTACCGCATTCGAATCAGTGCGAAAGCAAGGGTTTGTGCTACGTAGAAGACGACGATGAGCTGACAGTGCCGTGGGACGGAGCGCTCGCGCTATGCCATCTGCGAACAAACAGAACAGACAGAGGGCGATTCTGCTCGGGGTTGGTACACATCGGATTACTGCTCACGCTCTGAAACCACTACGCTTGAATGAAGTTTTCTTTCGCCGTGCGAGTTGTATTGCGTTCACCGCTTCAGTAGCCGTGGGAGGCAGGAAAGCATTTCTTGAGCAGTTGCTTTTACAGCACAGCTGTACGGCCCACGCGTGGCTCAGTTCTGTGATCACGTGACCCCCCCGCATGAGCATCGCGCTGCCTACGTAGCCTTCAGATAAGGTGCACGCGAAGGGGAGGGGGTTGTGGGGGAGGGAGGATTTGGCCACAAGCTGCATGCACCTCGCCCCTCGTTTCGTGCAAACTTTGCCGTCATCGCCTGGGACGCGTGTTCAAGGCTCGTGAGACACCCTAAACGCTTCTAAACGCCTCACATGCACCGCATGTATACATGGGAGGTGAGAGCTAGAAGTCATACGGTGGCCCTAACGTACGTAGCATGCACTTGGAGTGCTACCCACGAAAGCTCTGCTCGATAACATACGCAAATATGTGCTTAGTAATTTCTGTGCCCACACAATGGGACAGCGTTTCCGCCAGCATACGTAATACAGGGGACTCTGAGATAGAAGTGTCGCTCCTCTTAGAATTTGGTATCGCCAAACACCAACGTCCTAAAAAAGGAACTATTTCCATAAAACTCACTGGCAGTGAAAGATTACAAAGGCTTTATTTCTTTATTATTATTTCAAGGGATCACGAACTATTTGTCATTACTTGTGTTCCGTTTCGTTTGCTTCAACATTTTTTTTCCCCGCGAAAGGGCTCCACAAACACTCAGCTTTGGCTAGGCCCCGAAATATCTTTCTTTTTCAGTATATTTCAGTCGTTAGGTTAGTTATATATATTATAGTTGCGATATTTCCAACTATCGTCGTACAGTATCTGAAAAAAAAATTTCGAATTATTTTTGGAGGGAAACGAAAAAGTGAGTTCCGTATTTTCTAATTTTCCAACAATGGCAACCAAAAATATAATGTAAAATATCAGTGCATAATAATTTGTATATTTCAGGAGCTGCAAGATGCTTTCTCACAGCACCAGGAAAACGTCAGCTATGTTGTTCAGTTTCTTGTGCTACTGCGAAGATGCTTTCTATGCACTGTCCGAAACAAGGTGAGCACAGCTTTTTTTTTTTTTTCCTGTGTGAACGCCTTCTCCATGCACGAATAGTGCCGTGCGCTGTTCACGGCAGCGTTCTTGCTTTTTCGCCACTAAAGCTGATGGAGAAAAAAATGGCACTCCTTCTTGTAAACTGCCTTGGTGGGTCAAAAGTTGCAAACTACTCTGGACAGACCTCCACTTAAGTTCTTATCAGATGGGTAATAACTCAGAGCACTGTACTGAAACACAACCAAGTCTTCTAAAGGCCATCGCACTAGGCTGAACACAAACGCCTAACGAAAATTTTTTATCATTCACACGGATTGGCGAAAACGAAAAGATGTTATAAATCTTGTCCATTAGCGATAATCGCAGCACACGTGCCGACAGTGCTTTGACCTGTTATATTTCGCTATGCATACGCTTCCGCGCTTATAATTTTATCCAAAGTTGTCGCTTCATTTTTTACTTGTTCTGTTCAAATATGTATAATATATGAAGGCTATCAAGACTGCGCGAAGCAGTTTTCAAAACTGTATTTTTATAAGCTCTGTCCCACAAATTATTCTTCAGACCTGGTGCACTCAGTGTAGACTTTCTAGCATTTTTTGAAGATATTTAGTGCCTGGTCCAGCGCCTAGTTTAACGACCACTTTGCCCTCAACAATTTGCTTATAATCAACATAAGTGATCGAAGAGCTACGTATGCAAAAGCCTAAGAAAATGAATAAAAATAATATTTCCTTCCCTTTTGTGGACAGGTCGCAACTCACCTACGTCTTGCGGTTTACCTCTCTTTCGCACTGATGTTAACGGCCCTCTTCTACGGCATTGGAAACGACGCAGCACGGACAATGAACAATCTATCATTTCTTACGCTTATGATGGCCACGCTACTCTTCCAGTCAACAATGCCCACTGTAATGATCTGTGAGTATTACATATTCCGGAATAAGAGCAAAGTGTGTGCATGAGCCATCCTGATCAAAATAATCAGAGTTAATTTGGCGTGCAAATGAATGTCTCATCATAAAGTTCTTACGGTGCCAGAGGACTATTTGGGCATTCTTTTTTCACTCGAAAGACTTCCTTGAATATTGCTATGGTCAAGGCACCATCTGCTTCTAAAGCTGATGGCTAAAGCGCTTGTGGTCGAGTAGGTTGGACCCGGTAAGGAAATGAAAGACTAAGAGAATCACGACACGCCTTTTACTATCTCTCTACTTTCCCAACGCAAAGTTTGGCAAGTGTCTATAATTACCGAAAAAGCATGAACTAACTACTTACTTTGCGATCTCGGCACCCACCACATAATCCGCCGACAAAGAACGACCTTGCGACCAGGCATGCGACACGTACGCTGAAAATTAAGGCACTTACTGCTGCTGCCATTGCGCCCTTTAATCTCTGTTCTGCGGAGTCAGCCGCAGTATGCTGCCGGAACGATTTGATGCAAGGCTTAAGCGTCAACAGTTGCCGCCAATATGGAACAACAGTGGGCCGTGCTCGCACCAACACGAGCTGGAGTGCCCCGCAAGTTTAGTCATCTAGTGTACGGATGCCCCAACCGACATAATATCTACTGTGCAACCCTCTGATTCGTGTGCTCTACTATTAAACTACCAGAAGAACTCCTTAACTCCTCATGTTGCGCTGCGCTCAGCGTTGTTGCTGCTTTTGGTGACCGACCTGCGCCATGATCTGGGAAACATGCATGCCTTCAATGAATCTTCTGGCGACCGACCTCTCCCGGACTTAGGAAGCCGTTTCTCATTTCCGCTACATGGAACTACGTCATTCATAAAGCTCTCGTTCAATAATTTCGTCTTCACCACGATCTTAAATCTTGAAAACATTTGTGAAGAAATGCTCTTAACCGTGCGTGCTGACACCCTGGCAATTATTTCTTCAGTCCCAACGGAGTTGAGTGTCTTGCTGCGTGAGCACCGAAACTGTTGGTACAAGCCGGCGACGTATTACATCGCCAGAGTCCTCACAGAAATTCCCTTTCTGGTAAGCATAAGAAAAATATGACAACTGTCCCAAATTTCTTCATGCTCTCTCTGAGATTTGTTCTAGAAGCCAAATTTTTTTTCCATCGGTCCTGAGATCTTCCGTGTTCGACCTTGCCTGCAACGTGCAATCAGAGCTTTCTTGTCATTTCTTAGCGCACAGGGCTTAACGAAAGTGTTGTATTCCGAACATCTGCTGTAGCTCCTGGGGCCGACCATGATGGTTCTCATCGTGTACTGGGCGACGGCGCAGCCGGTGGGGCTGTGGCGGATTGCCTCCGTGCTGTTGCTGAGTCTTCAAACGTGCGCCACCACACAGGGCTTGGCTCTTGTCGTGTCGGCTGCGTCCAGCGCTCAGGTGTGTACATCGATTCGCTAAACCATCGTGCTGTAATAAAAGCCAGGGAGTCGAGCCGGAACGAAACCGAAACTATATTTTTTCGCAGTCTTGGAACTGAACCCTTTCCGAGACGATTCAAAGGAACTGTTGCGAACCAGTTCGGGGCTTGTTTTAGTGGAACCAGCACCTGTTTTTTCTCGCGACACGACATACTTTTATTTTTTTTATTTTTTATACAAACGTAGATTTAGCCACTGAAAGCTGTCTGCGCTCGGCAGTGGGAAAATGGCACCCATTCTACACAACAACAGAAACTGAGCGAAGTTGTTCAGGAAATCATAGAGGGGAACAACCCTAATGGGCGCTTCTTTAATGCGCTTTCGGCAATTCTAAAGCGTTGTACGCCAGACTAATGTGATAGTTTAAATCGAATTGTTAGCTGTGCTCTAGCTCATGGAGTAGCGAGTGCGAACAACTTTCCTTTCTTTGTGTGAAATACGTAAAACTTAATTGCGAAGGCCCAACCATGTTGTGCGGCATTTACATTTGGAGGTATTCTTTGTTTCAGACAGCAGATGCTTTTAAGATGCGCCATGATAGTTCAATGGCTGTGGCGCTCGGCTGCTGATTCCAAGGTCGCCGTTTCAATTACGACCGAATTGGCCGAATTCCAATGAGGCGAAATGCAAAATAAAATTGGCTGTGGTTTAGCGCCGGTTAAACCTCGAGTGACGCGAGAACTACATCTGACCGAGTGGAACTCGCTCATTCGGTTTGCAAAGTTAGCTCCGCACCACGTGACCAGCCACAGCGCCGCCACGGAGCTGATGATTGACACTTTGTTCAACGTTAATCTGGAGTCCTCCACAATACAGAGTACCTAATAGCCCCCGTGTCGTCTCGAAACGCTAAACCCCAGATAATATTGCTGTTATTATAAAAATAAATGTTTATAAATTCAAAAAAAATTGATATGAATTGTGTAAATAAGCAAAGAAAAGCGGGCTTGCGGCAGCGGTAGGAATAAATAAAAGAAATACCAAATGGCGAATAAATAGAGGGTTAATGCGGATATGCATTCGCTCGCTACCATACGACTGTGACTACACACAGAAAAATGCTTCTTTATTGAAATGCAACTCCAATGCAATGATTCTGTGCTATGCCGTCTTAAAACCAGCCCTCAAAAGCATTAAACGCAGCCCACTGAATTACAGCATTTGTCTCCCTATACCGACCCGCCGCGGTGGCTCAGTGGTTAGGGCGCTCGGCTACTGATCCGGAGTTCCCGGGTTCGAACTCGACCGCGGCGGCTGCGTTTTTATGGAGGCAGAACACTAAGGCGCCCGTGTGCTTGCTGTGCGATGTCAGTGCACGTTAAAGATCCCCAGGTGGTCGAAATTATTCCGGAGCCCTCCACTACGGCGCCTTTTTCTTCCTTTCTTCTTTCACTCCCTCCTTTATCCCTTCCCTTACAGTGCGCTTCAGGTGTCCAACGATTTATGAGACAGATACTGCGCCATTTCGTTTCCCCAAAAACCAATTATTATTATTATTATTATTATTATTATTATTATTATTATTATTATTATTATTATTATTATTATTATTAATATTATTATTATTATTATCCCTATAGCGTCTCCTTTAAGCAAAGAAGCGCTCTGGCAAATTTCCCGCTCTGGCGAAACTGTCAGCCTCTTAATAAACGGCCACCAAAGACAATATTATTCATCTTGCATTTGCTGCGAAAACTGAATATCAGTATTATCTCAAAAAAAAAATTATGCAAATTTTCAATTAGAAAACGTTTTTAGATATTGCGTTTGCTTTCTGGGTCCCCGAGGCACTGTGTGACGTTTTTTGGCAAAATTCAGTGGGCTTTCTCGATTCAGAGCTCCAAACTATCAGCTGACACGCCGCTGCATCCACTTTGACAGGAAATACAATCGTAGTCACGAGGTCTGATCATATTAGTCGGCCTCCCCGCACACTGTACTCCCCATACCAGGTGTCCCAGCTAAAAGTAACCAAGCTTTTAAAAAATACGGAATGTCCTAGCCGCGTCAGACCAACTGATGGTAGTTGAGAGCCGCGTGATCTAGTATCCAGTATTTTTTTCGTTCTTAAAAGTGACTAACTAGATAAGTTTACTTAGCTAACTTTTTTAATTATTACACCGGGGAACAAAGTGTCAATGGAAAAATGGTAGATAACTTTGAAAAACAGTTGACTGCAACGTTTGTACCAAGATAGCTACAGCTGGCCGAGTGGAACTTGGTCACGTGACCAACCACGTGACGAACCACGTGATCAGCCATGGCGCCACGCCGCCGGCAGCTGCTCCGCACCACGTGACGAACCACGTGACAGCGTGGCGGTGCAGCCACAGGGTGGCAGCGCGGCCACGTTGAAGGCTCGAAATGCTACCGTAATGTAGCTATCGCTACAAAAAATATTGCCGCGACTGAGCTTCGAACCCAATGCGATGCGAACAGCTCAGTTTCGGTAGCCACTGCACGAGAGCACTACGCTCACGCCGCTTACTGTAGCGATAGCTACATTACGGTAGCATTTCGAGCCTTCAGCGTGGCCGCGCTGCCACCCTGTGGCTGCGCCGCCACGCTGTCACGTGGTTCGTCACGTGGTGCGGAGCAGCTGCCAGCGGCGTGGCGCCATGGCTGATCGCGTGGTTCGTCACCTGGTTGGTCACGTGACCAGCCACGTGATGCGGAGCAGCTCCTGCTGCCTTGGGCGCGGCGCGCCGGCGAAAACTAGCTGACACAGCTGTGGCGCATGCGCCGTGTCAAGTGGGACGAAGATGAAGAAGGAATGTTAAGCGAAACGGAGCGGCGAAAGACTGACTTTGCAATTCAACAGATGAGGTTCCAATCGGCCAGATGTAGCTATCGTGTCACTCCAGATTTAACCAGAGCTAAACCACCGCCAATATTTTTTTTTCTTTACTAACTACGCTATCGGCGCAACCCATCATGCCTCTTGTTAAACTGCCACGCTATCGCGTTGTGCATTGCACGTTGGTGTTTTTGTGACGGAAGGAAGACTGGAAAGGAAATTCTACGCGCCTGCAAACTAGCTGGAGCTGGGTCAAATCGGCTGCCACATGCAGACTGAGGCGAGTTGAAATAGACGTGAGAGGAATATGTGAAAGGAAAGATTAAAAGATGAGACGCGCGTCACAGAACCACGTCCGCTAAAGCGACGACGCCGGTTTTAAGAATATATATATTTAGCCCAGTCGTCGTCGTCAACAACTTCCATCTGTGCGCAAAAGTCACGAAAGGAAAGGAAACGCGCATAACTGTCTCCACGGGTCAGTGGACACCTCAATTGCGCCTTCAGGTACGCGGCGGTGGGGTTAATCTCGACAAACCTGCTTTCACATAATATTTCAAGCTTGGCGAGGTAAACCACCAGCAATTTTTTTTTTACAATTGCAAGAATCAAGTGTATGGCTACCCTGCAATTATAAGTCCAATGTGCTCTTGGCCCTTCCTGTCAGCTACAAAGAGGCCGGTAATGTCACCTGCTCACGGTACTTCAACCGCATCAACAAATAATCCTTGTGATCCAGCTCGGTGGCAGGGCTCAGAGAATAAAAGTTCGGTTGTGCGTTATTTAAACAGTGATTCATTAGGATCCTAAATTTTTAAGCTTACTGAATCGAGCGTTGTCAAATTATTGCGGCTGCGCGCCGCGAGGTATGATACATCTTTTCAAATACTTTTCATTGCCGTGCGCCCCCCCCCCCCCCCCCCAAAAAAAAGAGCAGCTAAATGTTGCCAGCCGGTTCTTATATAAGAACACAGTTTTACTCATTTCATCTGCACTTGCAAAAACGATTGGTGGTGGTTTAGCTCTGGTTAAACCTGGAGTGACGCGATAGCTACAGCTGGCCGAGTGGAACTTGCTCCTTTCGCCGCTCCGTTTCGCTGGGCCTTCCTTCTTCATCTTCGTCCCACTTGACACGGCGCATGCGCAAAGCTGTGGCAGCTCGGTTTCGCCGGCGGGCCGTGCCGACGGCAGCAGCAGCTGCTCCGCGCCACGTGACGAACCATGTGATCAGCCATGCGCCACCGCCATGCTGAAGGCTTGAAATGCTACCGTAATGTAGCTATCACTACAAAATATTAGCAGAGAAGCTAGCATTCATAACTTTTACAGCCAGAAGAATTTATTCGGCATTTCTAGACAACATCACACTACCATAACGGCCAGTGTAATGAAACGTAAAAAAAATAATGTATATTAGTGCGAAAACACAATTCTGATGGGTAAACCTCGAGCACGTTCTTGCGATGTTTGTGCGCTTGCGGTGTTTGTGGGTTTAATTGTGGCAAGTGAAAGGAATAAATAAAAATAACTAGACTATCCATCCGCCACTGCGATTAGAACTAGAGGTGGCGCCACCAGATCAGCTTCCCTGGCCAGTGTGCGAGAGCACAAAGCTATCGCCGCAGCCGAACACCCCTCGTGTTAAACTGCAACACACTCTCGCACTGCGCATTGCACATCGTGCTTTCATCAACTAATACTATTATAAAACTAATATTCAGTGTTTCAGCAATATGGCGGTAGTGACAGAGATGTACGCAGCATGCGTTGGCAGAAACGTCGTGGCAGAAAGTCGGCACAAGAGCAATACATGTTGGCTTTGACAACATTGCTGAAGAAACGCGGCACTGAAGCATAGACCACCGGCGTACATTGGGTAAATTGGCACAGACGATGAAAAAGTGTAAAACGCGCACAACTGGCTGCATGGGTCAGTGGTGTTACGTCTCGCCTTCGACGCGCGGTATAGCCGGCGCGGATGCAACGGACGCCGCGGCTTCGTTCATCGCGGCCGCAACGCCTCCCGCCAAGCGCGTCCAGACAGGTTTCAGTGCCACGTGTCGTCGTGCGTGCGTGTGTGTGTGTGTGTGTGCATGCTGCTGCCCACGCTTGTCAAAGCGCGGCAGCCGGGGAGAGGAGCTCCCCAACTGGGAGGCGAGGAGGTCTGACCGGCGCCGGCCTGGCTGACGCGCCCGTCACGTCTGGACATGTTCAAGCGTCGCCGTATCGGACGCCTCTTCCCAAGCCGTTCCCTCTTGCCCTCGACTCCGTGGGTATAAAGCGAGCTGCCCCGGACGCCAACGAGAGCCTTCGATTCCTTCCTTCGAGTAACGTGGTCGCCCTGACCGGCTGCTCTTTTGCGATGCCAGAATAAACAAGTTGTTCTGTTGCCAGTCGACTCATCCTTTGCCGGGACCTTCGGATGTTTCCAGCTTTGCCCCAGGCCGCCAGGCCAACGCTACCCTTGGGGCTTGCAACCCATTTGCAACAACTGGTTGCCAGCGGTGGGATCCCGACAACGGAGGCCAGCAGCGAAGATATGCGGTCAACTGTATGCTGAGCAGCACAACGACCATCCGGGAGCAGTGCAACGAGCCCTGTGTGATGACTGGTTGCCTGCAGCGGAACGACTGCGCTGAATTCTTGGCTGCGATGTTTGGTGAGTGCGGGACTTTCTTCTTCTGAGTTTTGCCAGGCTTTTGTTAGTGTCAGAAACAGAGCTGGTAATTGTGGTTGTCGTTGCTGCCGGGTTAGTTTGCGGCAAGACAATAGTAGGCAGTAGAGAAAGCAGCATTCGGAGCAGCCATGGATTTGAAGTCGTTGCGCAAACCGAAATTGCTGGAGCTTGCAAGAGAGTTGGGTCTGGATGTCTCAGACAAACTCAGAAAACCAGAACTGCTAAGGGCTATTCTTGAGTTGGAGGCTGAGGATGATGAGCTGTCGGAATGCCTTGAGACCATTGAGGAGAGGGAACAAAAAGAAAAAGAGAAAAACGAGCGCGAACGTAAAGAGCAAAAAGAGAAAGACGAGCGCGAACGTAAAGAACAAAAAGAGAAAGAGGAGCGAGAACGTAAAGAACAAAAAGAGAAAGAGAAAGAAGAGCGCGACCGTCAACACGCTTTGGAAATGAAGCGTCTCGAGGTAGAGATGGAACGCGCTCGTAATGGAAGTCAGGCACACGGTGCAGGAGAACGGGTATCGTTCAAAATGACTGACCTGATGCGGCCGTTTAAGCTTGGAGAGGACATTGGTTTGTTCCTGGTTAACTTTGAGCGAACGTGCGAGAAGCAGGGGTTCTCTCGGGAAACGTGGCCACAGCGCTTGCTCACTTTGTTACCCGCCGAGGCGGCCGACGTAGTCGCTCGCTTGAAGAGAGAGGAGGCAGAGGATTTCGACCAAGTGAAATCAAGTCTGCTAAAAAAGTACAGGCTGTCAGCGGAGGCGTTCCGTCGGAAGTTTCGGGAAAATGAAAAAGGCAGAAATGAGTCATATACAGAGTTTGCCTACAGGCTTATGTCAAACATGCAGGAGTGGCTCAAAGAAGAGAAAGCGTTTGGTGACCACGAGAAAATTCTGCAGTGTTTCGGGCTGGAACAGTTTTATAGTCGGTTACCTGAGAACGTGCGGTACTGGGTCTTGGATAGGCCAGACGTTAGTACAGTGGCTAAAGCCGCCGAGCTAGCCGAGGAGTTTGTGACGCGTCGGGCTCGCGGAGCTAAGGACGGTCAAAAGGGTGAATTTGGCTCCAAGTCTGAGAGGCCGAAGTTCACACCCATGAGAGCAAGGGGGGACACGCGTAGTGCGGATGCGAGTGAAAGCAGTCCGACCGAACGTAAGGAGACGGCGGCAGCCGAAGCCGAACGCAGAAAGCGGTTCGAGAGGAGGCAAGCGCGCGTGTGTTATACGTGCCAGAAGCCGGGTCACTTTTCGGCGCAGTGTCCAGAAACAAAAAGAGAAGTCGTGTGTTTGTCATTATGTAGCACTGACGAGAACATGAAGCTTCTCGAGCCTTACATGCGAGACTTCCTCGTGAACGGGAAAGAGTGCCGAGTGCTTCGTGATTCCGCAGCTACAATGGATGTAGTTCACACCTCTTACGTAGAACCCGATATGTTCACGGGCGAGTGCGCATGGATCAAGCAAGCAGTGGAAGCTCACAGCGTGTGTCTGCCCGTAGCAAAAGTGGTTATTGAAGGACCTTTCGGAGCAATTGAGACGGAGGCCGTAGTGTCATCTAGGCTGCCCCCCCAGTACCCGTACCTATTTTCGAACAGGTCCGATCACCTCCTGCGCGAGAAGGGGCTTTTGTTTGGTGAGGCTAGCGTTCAGGCCTTAACCAGACCGAGAGTTCGGGAGCTCGCTGCAAAGGCGGTAGTTGCGGGGCCGACGTTGTCGAACAATGAGAAAGGGTCGGAGGCGCAGCAAGCTGATATTCCGAGCACGTCAGAACTGGATAAAATTGAGCCTGTAGCGTTGAAGGCACCAGGTACTGGAGAGGAAATGCCCGACAAGGGAAAGTTAGAAGAGCTTCCGGTCGAGCTTCCGGGACTAGGCTCAGTGACGAACAGGGAAGACACTGATCAGGTCATTAGTGACTTACTCAGTAAAGCACCGCTGTCGCCTGAGCAGAAAACCGAACTACACCAACTCTTACAAGAGTTTCAAGGTCAGTTCTCTGAGAGGCCTGGTAGGACTTCTGTCCTTACTCATGATATAGAACTTACCTCCCCAGAGCCAGTACGATCCAAGGCGTACCGGGTGTCACCCCGCCAGCGCGATATTATGGAGGCTGAGGTAAAGAAAATGCTACAGCTCGGTGTTATTGAGGCGGGTGAGAGTGATTATACCTCCCCCTTGATTTTAGTTGAGGTACCGGGCAAGGAACCTCGTCCTTGCGTCGACTACCGCAGGCTTAATTCCATTACTAAGGATCAAATATATCCGATCCCTAACATCGAGGAGCGCCTTGAGAAAGTTAGTAGCGCTCAGTTTATTTCCACCCTAGATCTTGTCAGGGGTTATTGGCAGGTTCCACTTACAGAGGAGGCTAGTAGGTATGCGGCGTTCATTTCACCAATGGGAACATTCCGTCCTAAAGTTTTGAGTTTTGGTTTGAAGAACGCGCCATACTGCTTTTCAAGCCTCATGGACAAAGTGTTGCGAGGACAGGAAGAATTCGCATTACCGTATTTAGACGACGTAGCGATATTCTCCGCATCCTGGTCTGAGCATATGGCACACTTGCGGGCAGTGCTAACCCGCCTGCGCGAAGCGGGCTTGACAGTCAAAGCTCCCAAGTGCCAATTAGCACAGGCCGAGGTTGTATACCTCGGTCACGTGATTGGACAGGGTCGTCGCCGCCCCTCTGAAATAAAGGTGGCCGCTGTGCGAGACTTCCCGCAACCGCGCACGAAGACCGATATTCGGTCGTTCTTAGGTGTCGCCGGCTACTATCAGAGGTACATCCCCAGGTACTCCGATATCGCGGCTCCCCTGACGGATGCTCTAAGAAAAACAGAGCCCCAAACAGTCGTCTGGAGCGAGACAAAGGAGAGAGCTTTTAGCGCCCTAAAGAGCGCCCTAACAAGCCAGCCTGTGCTACGATCGCCAGACTATACCAAAGGGTTCGTTGTTCAGTGCGATGCTAGTGAGCGAGGCATGGGCGTTGTACTGTGCCAAAGGGACAATGGAGAAGTGGAACACCCCGTCCTGTATGCTAGGCGTAAGCTGACCTGTCGTGAGCAGGCGTACAGCGCCACCGAGAAAGAGTGTGCGTGTCTCGTGTGGGCCGTTCAGAAATTGTCATGCTACCTAGCCGGCTCGAGGTTTATCATTGAGACGGATCACTGCCCTCTCCAATGGCTGCAGACCATATCTCCCAAAAATGGCCGCCTCCTGCGCTGGAGCCTCGCTTTGCAACAATATTCCTTTGAGGTGCGTTACAAAAAGGGGAGTCTCAACGGTAACGCCGATGGCTTAAGTCGAAGCCCCTAACGTAGGAATCCGCCTCAAAGTTGTTGGTTACTGATGTTTTCTTCCTGAGGCAGGATTTTTAACATATTGCTTTTGTTTAGTGTTTCAAAGTGATTATGTGCTTTCTAGTGCAATTTTCCAATTTGTGGACGCGTTCTGAGTGCTGCTTGACTACTGTAAGGAACTAGGCAGTAGTATAAAAGGGGAAAGAGCCTGGCAGAGCTTAGTGAGGGTTGTCTCGTGCTTGCTGACTGAGCGGTTGCGTTTCGGCGTAGTTCTAACGCTTGCTGGGAACGAGCACAAAAATGGCAACTCTCCTGAAGTGACTTTGCAGTGCCCTGTGTGATCCTGAACCTGAGAACGAGGCCTTCTCTGTGCGCTGCGCTCAAGCAACGTCGAGGGACGACCGGTTTCGTTTACGAGCATCATCGAGCGACATCCCTCTGGACAGCGGATGCAGTCCCCTGACCATCGGGATCTCCTTCTCCCGGCGGGGCGGTCTGTTACGTCTCGCCTTCGACGCGCGGTATAGCCGGCGCGGATGCAACGGACGCCGCGGCTTCGTTCATCGCGGCCGCAACGCCTCCCGCCAAGCGCGTCCAGACAGGTTTCAGTGCCACGTGTCGTCGTGCGTGCGTGTGTGTGTGTGTGTGTGTGCATGCTGCTGCCCACGCTTGTCAAAGCGCGGCAGCTGGGGAGAGGAGCTCCCCAACTGGGAGGCGAGGAGGTCTGACCGGCGCCGGCCTGGCTGACGCGCCCGTCACGTCTGGACATGTTCAAGCGTCGCCGTATCGGACGCCTCTTCCCAAGCCGTTCCCTCTTGCCCTCGACTCCGTGGGTATAAAGCGAGCTGCCCCGGACGCCAACGAGAGCCTTCGATTCCTTCCTTCGAGTAACGTGGTCGCCCTGACCGGCTGCTCTTTTGCGATGCCAGAATAAACAAGTTGTTCTGTTGCCAGTCGACTCATCCTTTGCCGGGACCTTCGGATGTTTCCAGCTTTGCCCCAGGCCGCCAGGCCAACGCTACCCTTGGGGCTTGCAACCCATTTGCAACAGTGGACACCTCAATTGCGCTTTCATGTACGTTGCGGTGGTCACCTGCAAATAACTGTGGTTACAGACAATATTTCTTGCTTAGGCATGCTACACCTCCAGCCATTTGTTGTTATGGTTCTGGCAAATGCCTAGAGAAAAAGATACCACGGTTAATATGTTTAATGCCAGTAGACGATACCACTGGGGATCAAGAACACTCGTTTCGCCTTAACAACCCGAAGTCCATACCTCCCTGACATGGGCACCTCTTGCAAATATTTACACCATACGTTGAGTGAAATCAACAAATCTACATGCTGATACATAAAATTGTCAGCAAATGAAAAAACTGACAGGGATTTATCACAGACCCGCCGCGGTGGCTCAGTGGTTAGGGCGCTCGACTACTGATCCGGAGTTCCCGGGTTCGAACCCGACCGCGGCGGCTGCGTTTTTATGGAGGAAAAACGCTAAGGCGCCCGTGTGCTGTGCGATGTCAGTGCACGTTAAAGATCCCCAGGTGGTCGAAATTATTCCGGAGCCCTCCACTACGGCACCTCCTTCTTCCTTTCCTCTTTCACTCCCTCCAGCTTGGCGCATGATGGCCTTAGTTGCCTATGCGCCATAAAACCCAACACAACACAACTCTTTCACTCCCTCCCTTATCCCTTCCCTTACGGCGTGGTTCAGGTGTCCAGCGATATATGAGACAGATACTGCGCCATTTCCTTTCCTCAAAAAACCAATTATTATTAATTTATCACAGACGGGAGCGCATGTAGACGGCAACTAACGGCATGCAAGTGCAAGAATTTGCTTTTAAATAATAATAATAATAATTGGTTTTTGGGGAAAGGAAATGGCGCAGTACCTGTCTCATATATCGTTGGACACCTGAACCGCGCCGTAAGGGAAGGGATAAAGGAGGGAGTGAAAGAAAGGAAGAATAGGTGCCGTAGTGGAGGGCTCCGGAATAATTTCGACCACCTGGGGATCTTTAACGTGCACTGACATCGCACAGCACACGGGCGTCTTAGCGTTTTTTCTCCATAAAAACGCAGCCGCCGCGGTCGGGTTCGAACCCGGGAACTCCGGATCAGTAGTCGAGCGCCCTAACCACTGAGCCACCGCGGCGGGGCAACTGCTTTTAAATGCCAGTTTTCAGTTCGGAGCCGCCCTGCTCAACCACACTTGGATATCACCTCAAAGAGTAAATATGTAAGTCAATTAATTGAAATACTGTCTGGAACAGGGAAAATGTGAATAGCGATGAGGAGAAAACACGTATGTTCGTTCCGAGGAAGAGCGCGTCGAAGACAGAAATATAAAGCATGTCGACCCAACATGCATTCTACGCGCGCCGCCCGCGCAGCCATGGATGCGCGCAAAGCGCAGACCAACGAGCCGCGCGCGCCGATATATGGCGCTTGGCGTTCGGTAGGGTAGAAATAAATCAGAGCTATTGAAAAATTTTCAGTAATTCGCAAGGCAGACCCACAAATGAGGGAGTACAAAGGGGCATGGGTTGGTCACCATTCGAAGCATTGGAAGCACGGATGGCTTTTAGCAAAGAGAGGAGAAAAAAATTGGCGGTGGTTTAGCTCTGGTTAAAACCTGGTGTGACGAGATAGCTACAGCTGGCCGAGTGGAACTTGGTCACGTCACCAACCACGTGACGAACCGCGTGATCAGCCACGGCGCCGCGCCGCCGGCAGCTGCTCCGCATCACGTGACCAACCACGTGACAGCGTGGCGGCGCAGCTTCAGGGTTGCAGCGCCGCCACGCCGAAGGCTCGGAATGCTACCGTAATGTAGCTATCGCTATAAAAAGCCCAGCATGCCGGCAACGGCAACCAACCCGCTTCAAAGGGGACACTCCTAACTTCCCTCCATTTAGCTATCCCCACCCCACCCGTCCGTCCGCCCCACCCGTCCGTCCGTCCGCCCGTCCATCCATCCATCCATCCATCCATCCATCCATCCATCCATCCATCCATCCATCCATCCATCCATCCATCCATCCATCCATCCATCCATCCATCGAATGTACAGACAGAAAGCTTTTGGGCGTCCGCTTATTGCCTTGACAGAGGCCTACGGGCCTAGTTATGAAAATGAGCTCAGAACACCAGTGCGCCGCGCTAATAATTAATTGCAAACGATTCTGTACCGGCACTATCGCTCTCGGTTGGCGTCAGTGCTGAAGTGTACCTTGACGCTACGGTCGACCGGCCAAATTGGACTATCACAATAGTTATGAGGTTGGCGTCGCCGGCAAGCACTGGTTGTTCCTGAAAACAACCACTGGGTTTGGTGACAAAATAATTGAGGCAAATGACCCTTGACGTCACTCGAGGTCGGTGAAAAGCCGAGCGCCTCCTCGGACAACAATTAAAATCATATGAAATTATGTTCCACTCATCTCTCTACGTCCATGAAACAAATAATATCTATTCTCCGCGCTCGACACTTTTTTTTCTGTACCCCTGGATGTGTCTCCCTATGGCATGTGGGATGTCAAACATTACGTTTCTACTGTTCTCGCCAGGTGCGTCTTCTCTCTATATCGTCACGATATTTCTTTTCTGAGAAGTTAATGAGAACTGTCGCGAAGTTATGGTCATTATTTTTCGACAATAATGATTGTTGACTGTTGTCTAATTTCGCCGCAATGTGACTTGTTTGCAGACGGCGTTGTTCGTGGCGCTGCCGGCCTCAACACCGTCGTTCCTCTTCTGCGGTTACTTCATGCCACCCAAGCTGCTTCAGCCCCCGGTGGCCTGGTTCACCTACACCTCTCACCTGTACCACGCCCTCCAGGGCATTGTGTACGCGATCTACGGCGGCGGTAGAGGGGAGCTGGACTGCAGCGAAGACACCTTATGCTTCTTCGCGGAGCCCGAACAGGTTCTCAACGAGATGGGAGCAGAAAACGCTTTCGTCCACGTCAAGTTTGGCATCCTGATTGCCATGGATGTTTTTTACAAACTATTAGCTTACGTCATTCTGAGGTGGCGCTTGCGTATTAAAATGTAGTCACTCTCTACAGAATATAAATGTTTAAACGCTTTCAGTATGGCTCGTTACCGGTCCTTTCATGCATAAACGTGCATATATCGTTTTCGTTTCATTCCAACGTTATTTTATCTATGGCTCACGCACTCATCGAGTAATTTGTAGTCAGTGATTCATTACTTGATCGATTACTTGGCCAGTCGATCGATTAATTAATTAATTAATTAATTAATTAATTAATTGACTGACTGACTGACTGACTGGTTGATTTTTATCATTGAGGTGAGTGAGTGAGTTAATAAACTTCACATTACGAAGACATTATTGGTCCTAAACGTCACTAAGAGTGTTTGTCAAAGCCAGGTTTACGTGAGTCATCAGAAAAGTTGTAAAACCGACCAAAGTCTCTGTAATCAGCAAGCTGGTACTAGAGCCCTCTACGGGCTCGAGCCAGGAACAGCAGTTTCTTGCCGAGCCTGAGACAAGCCCCTGCTTCATCCTGCGGTCTCGAGCTGTGCTCTGGCGTTTACACGGCGGGCCTAGGTCGGACTCGGGCTTGGGGACTAAACGGTGGTTTTTACTGAATATGGTCTCCCCGATTCCTTACAGCATTAAACGGCAGGACAAGATAAGACACCAATTTTCAGGTATTTATTTCTCGTGCGCAAACTTAACTACGCTAATATTACATCGCATCTCGAAATTCAAAAATAACAATCAATATACAGAAAATCCGGAACTGACAAGAAGTGCAGAAAAATATCTAAATAATTTTGCTGTCTCAAGCCAAATTTCAGTTCTCGCAGTCGCTCCTTAGCTTCCGAAGCGTAGAAAGAAATGTGGAGGTCCTACTTTTGTTTCCAACCGGATCAGCTCTGCGCACAACGTTACACATCGCAGATGAAAGATCGTGTTACGGCTTACCAACACTGATTAAAAGCACAGTTAACCTTAATCATTCAAAAACAGAGCGGCGATGGCTAAGTGGTTATGGTGCTCGGTTGCTGTGGCAGAGGCGCCTCGATTCCTGCCTTGGCGCTCGCATTTTGATGGAGGCGAAATGTTAGAGACCAGTATACTGCGCGGTGTCAGTGCATATTGCAGAACCCCAGGTGGTCGAAGTCATCTGGAGCCCCCCGCTACGTCGTCCCTCGAAGCCTGAGTTGCTTTGGGACGTTAGACCGCATTAACCAGCCATCATTCCAAAACACACTGAAGTTATTGCACCGGCATGCTGTCTTTGGTATTTGGCTGTTTAACCATTGGTTTGTGGCGTGGTAACGTCTGACACTCAATTACTCACGCATTTCAAAGTTCTTGCTAATCATACCAATTCTCCTTTCTCATATTGATAGAGATAAAGTTACAGATAAACAGATAAAGTTGCGATTTACAGATACAGTTACAGAGGCGTAATTTTTTTTTTCGCTGCCCAACGCAGCATTACCCTTTATTTCGCTATGAACTAAAAATTCAGCAATATTTATGCAAATAATTTATTTTTTCATCTAATGAAAACACATGAATGGCAGGCTAGAATGTTCAGTACAGTCCAGTGAAGAACTCACCAACGTAATTTTGAGACTTTAAGGTTACATAAACTTTATAATATTTTTTTTATTCTTCGTCTTTCGGAACTGAATTGATATTGTCATCTGTGTTCTCACATTACTTTTTTTCTTCCCCCTACAACAACGTAAGGGAACTGTAGGTATGTGAACAAATAATCCTGTAAATTCATCTCAAGAACACTGAGATATGTCTGGACGTTGTTTCGCGTTTTGCCCGCAGCCTCAGCCACTAGGCTGAGTATAGTGAAGGCGCAGGTTATTGTTGGCCCGACGCTGACCACCGACGAACGACAAGATAAGAGCAAAGCTGCCAGCCAATCACAAGCCAGCGTTACGCAGAAAAATGGCCGAGGATAACTTTTAACGTCGCCCCTACATTTTTCTCCTCTATCCTCTGGCGTTTAAATAGACGAGACGGAGCGAAAAAACAAGTGCTGTGCGCCTGATGCTCACGGCGCTATGCTGAGTTGCTTCACACCTGTGGATCACCTGAGAAATGTGTTATAGCTATGTGTCTTCAATTTTTTTTCTTGATCAGTCCCAGTGCATCTCACCGTCTTACTTAGAGAACGCAAAAACTCTTAATACAGTCCAAGCACTCCTACGTTGCTAGAATTATCACCGAACTACGATTCACTGCAAGTCTGCTTCAGGAAAATAATTTCAATTTCATTCTAAGCGCGTGAGCAGCCGCAATCAGCGATTTTATTCCAAAAACCGCTCACGTAAAGAACGGTATTTAATTTTGGCGACAAAGTTAAGCTACAACAACGTTTACCAGTCTGTGGTTGAACTTGCGTTCCCTGACATATGCTCACGGCGATACCGCCTTCACAACTGTGCTACATAGAAGCGAAGTGCTCTGGTGACAGCTGTTAAAAACCATTTCCTTTTCTCATAGCCTGTGCTGTCCCTAGTTTGCGTCAGTTCGCGCACAGAGAAACATGTGGCGGAATAATATGGCTCAGAACAATCCACCTAGCTGTTAACAGAGGTGTCTTACCTATATTCCACGTAGTGGGCCTGGCGGCACGCTTATCTGACGCCCCTTGCTTGCCAGGTAAAACTTGTAAAGCGAATCTGAAAACAAAACGCCTAACATACTCCTGCAAACACACCTAGAATGCTCTCAAAATGTTGAGAAGTGAAGCGATGGCTAGTGCCGGCAAACAATAAAACCTGGCTCCGACTGGACGTCCTTCACGATACTTGGTACTAACGCGCTAAAAATCAAGATGACGAAAGCCTGAGTGGACGAATCAAGAACATCACCTTTGGCATCAGCTCATCAAGGGCGCTCCTCTAAAACTAGCACTTAAGACTGCCATAGAAAACCAAGAGGCGGAGTTTTTGACACTGCAAAAACGTCATTAGCAAAAATTCATGCCTATCATCAGGAGATCTGGGTTTGGGTTTATGGGGGTTTAACGTCCCAAAGCGACTGAGGCTATGAGAGACGCCGTAGTGAAGGGCTCCAGAAATTTCGACCACCTGGGGTTCTTTAACGTGCACTGGTATCGCACAGTACACGGACCTCTAGAAATTCGCCTCCATCGAAATTCGACCGCCGCGGCCGGGATCGAATCCGCGTCTTTCGGGCCAGCAGCCGAGCGCCATAACCACTAAGCCACCGCGGCGGCCTTGTCGGTAGATTTGTGTGCATATTGATCATTATAACGAAATTTTACTATGTTTGAAAAAATTATGTTCGCAGAATTTTGCTCGTTCAAAAATTCTTTTGTTCAGAACTGTTCGGTATGATTCATCGCGATGAAACACTAGCTGTAAAAAAAATGCGAATTTCATTTCATAAAAACGAGATGGCGGCTGCGAAATGGCATTGAATAAACTATACAGCTGAAACAGGATCGCTTTATTGAAGCAGCGATGCATTACGGAGAGGTTGACAACGGCAATGAAATGCGCCGGCAGAAAAAACAAACCATGAGCTTTCCTCATCAGCAAGCAAACGTAATCTATTCTTATGACCCCATAACAACCTGGAAATCAGACATGACGATTTTGTTAGCACGTGTCATTCTGTCACAGCAGCTGACTCCAACAACTCTGTTTAACCGAACTCGCTTCTGTTCATCCACCTTCTCTGGCACAGTTACGAGCTACCAGGCTGCCACGCTATCTATCGAAGAGCTATGCGGAAGAACCACTGGCTATCGTGGAGCTAGGTCAGGAAATTTGACTAGTTGTGCCACAGGCTTAACGGTAGATCTAGCCCTACTCAGCCCGCGAGTGAACATAGAATGTAATGAAACTGCCCAACGTATCTAATAGTCAGAGTGTATAAACCGCGGTCACAAAGCTAGGGTCACAAAAGTTCCATATTCACAGGCGAGTGCACGAATGAATAAGACTCACGCAGTTGAAGGCACTCGTGGGTTAAAAGGTCGTGCGTTAAAAACAGTGAATGCGTGAGAACTGTTGCACCGACATTTATCGCTTGGCACAGCGCAAGAAGCTAGAATATAAACTCTACACCGGACGAATTATGAATACCACGACACTTATGCATCCCACGTCTGAGGGAAGTGGGGAGAGACTTAAAAAGTTCCACGCAGGGACGCACACCTGTACCCATTTTTTCTTTGTAAGGCACGTCCCACTTTGATGCCACAGGCTTCCACATGTTTAGCACAGCTGCACGTTTCTTCCATCGCCCGTGGCTTGCGAGTCGTACTGAAAGTGATAATGTCGAATGGCTAAGGTGTTGCAATGAGGTAAACGGCTGGTAAACTGTTCTATTCAACCGTACAGTCTGCGTCATTCTTATGTAGAGCGCTAGAGTGGCGCACTTCCTGCAAACAAATCCACATATCTTCCCAGCAGCTACGTTCAAGAAGCAACACTTGCACGGAAGTCGTGCCAGGTAGACCCGCAGACAAAGTAGACACGAGCACATAGCCCAGAAATCAGGGGATGCTCTCTAATTGCAGATTTTGTTACCAGGTGCGCACTGCTCGAGCACTCTACACAAGGGTGGCGCAGACTGTACGTTTCAGCTACCTCACACTGGACAGCTGTTTTGCTTTCTAATATGCGCTATATGAAGTTTAACGTTCGGTAATGACACATGCTCTGTTTACGGAAGGCGGGGGAGGGGGGGGGGATGCGCCGGATTAATTTATATTACCTGGAATCTCTTAACGAGTGCTAACATTGCATAGGAAACAAATGATTTCGCATTCCGCCTCCACCGAAATGCAGACGCCACAGCACGAATCTAAACCGCGACCTTGCAATCCCCAGGTGGCGAAAGAGACTAGGAGGGCAGTTTCCTTGGGACACTGAACACGGATGATATGTCTGTTGTTCTAACGAAGATATGGAACAAGAAAAAAGTTGCTGTGCGACAACACCACCATCCTAAACTTCGCCACCTGGTGGCGCACCTGGAAAGCCACTCAGGGAAGCCTGCGCTTTCCTCCGTGTTCTACATATGTTCAAGATTAGACACGGTAACTTATACAAGAACTCCGACAACAGCCAGAGGTTGTGGCTTCTTGCTGGGCCGAAAGACCTGCACAGCGAAGTCACTGAAGCTTATCACGACGAGTCTACAGCTTGTCGGTGACTTTGGTCACAGCTGGACAATTTCGCCTATTCGAGAAAAGCATTACTGGCTGAACCTCCTGGAGTACGTGAGTGAGCATACAAAAACTTGTCGGGACCGGTGCAGACTGGGGGATACTTTTTCCGGCTTATCGTAATTTAGACCATTTTCTTTGAACAATCTATCCATTACAACAAAAACTGGTGATTGACAGATTCACTTCATGAGTGTGGTGAGCAGAACTCGAACAAAATCCACATTTACATGTGACTGAGCGACGTTCGCTTGTTCTCCAGCACTTTTTTTTTTTGCAATATTACCTTTCGTGCGGTTGACAACAATCAGCTATAGGCTGGAAAGCCGAAATATGATTTTTTTTTCTCAGCTTTCATTCTGCATATTTGCTTTTCTGTAAATACGCCAGGGCAGCTCCTAACTCCGTGTGCATATGTATACAATTTGTCCCAGCTACTTTAGCAAGAGTTTAAAAATATACCGAGGCACCCTAAGACACCGTGACCACATGTATTGCGCTGGCTATGGCATGGAGGCAAAAAATTCCAATCAGAAAGTTGTATAACGGTCCGCAAAACGTCCAATTGATGTTTTTAATTTTTCATCTATTATTACGTATTTGTTTTTTTTGCGATAACTGCAAGTTCGCACGAAATAAAAAATTTAAATGTCCGCTTGCGCGCCGCGATTTCAGTGCTCTCAAACGTTCCGCCTACAAACGAACAGATTGTTTACCCTGGTGTGCTGCCCTTAAAGGGTTAAAGGGGAGCGAGGCAGGCACTGGGTATTGTATTCATGTATTTACACCAGCGCAAGCGACATGGGCTGCGTCTTCTTGCCGCTAACATGAGCCGCAACGGGGGAAGCATACCGCAGTATTAGATGACAAGGTTTAGACGAAAGTTCTAAATTAGACCTAGACTTTCGTTACTGAGACAGACGTCCTTGTCCCAGCATACGATGCATACGTGGCATATGATGGGATACTGTGGGCCATCGGTACGTTATTTCTGTGAAAAAGGTGGTCCGAAATTGAACTATTTTTTTTTATTTTAGTTACCTTGATATCACAAATAAATAAAGAACGTTTCTCGGCTCTAAGCGAAAAGTTTACTCTTACATGAATTCTTTCCATTCCGATCACTCGAAGCGCTGTAGGTTACAACGTTTCCAGCCTTGGTAGAAGGTTTATATTTTATAAATGGGTTCAGAAACTATCTTTACCCCTTCGCAGCTTAAAAAAAGCAGCTCTGAGCCCATTTAACTGTTGGCTTATTATTTAGGCCACTGAAGTTTTCAAATAATTCTCTTCACAAGCGTTGTGCACTGTCTTTGACAATCTCTACCATTCTTCCTTCGCCGCATAATTGATAATTTTAAATGCGTTATTTTATACCATGATCATGAAAATAAACTAAAACGGTATTCTAAACAATGAGCTAATTAAGGCTGAGTCCTTCATTAAAAACGCGTTTCTAAATTTTAACCTTGACCGTGAAAAGTCCAAGTCAAACCTGTGATTTATTTTCGCAAAGCAAGCCGACGTTTTCTTGTAAAGCAAGAGGAAGAGAAGGGTGTGAGGAGAAATTCGGCCGCAACGCTAATGCCTCGTCGTCGGTTGCTAGATCGCCATATCAATGCAAGGGCGATCAGATCTGATCCAGCGAAACCGGAATGAAGCCGCCGGTCTTGTGTGGCGGTTCATTGAGCTCTCTACGCAACAAGCACGGGGAAAGTAAAGTAAATGAGAGGCCGACCAACGGGGAAGCTGACGGGGCACGGCCCCGAGGCAACGTGACACCTCGACGGGCTGCCAAGCCTTCGCCACCCTTCTACCGCGATAAGCAGCAGTGTCAGGAGAGAAAAGAAAAAAAAATGAAGTCTTGTTTATCTCTCCTCTGGACCTCTTGCCGCTTCTTGGCAGTCTGCATTTCTCGTGCTTTCCCGAATTCATTGCTGTCGCGTGATATTCAAACATGCGACTGTCCGGGTGAAGTCGTGTCCATTCTTCCCTCTCCGTACGTGACAGCGGCGACGGGTTTGAGTGGTGTTCGTCGCGAGCACTTTAGGGAGGTGGTCAACAACCAAGTGAGTAGTCTTTTTACGTCCATCGGTCCACTGTCGCGATAGTAACCCGAGAGACACAGGCGCGTCAGGGTGCATTAGCCAGTAACTGCATCAGGCGACGTTCCTGGCGGCACGGCGTACGATGGCGATGTCCGTCACATACCGCTGGTACGCCCGTGAGATGCAACGAGCATTAGCGATAGAGCGGAGCATTTTCAGAGTTGCTCTACTGACGCCGCCACACCATTCAGTCACCCAAGTATAACTGTGCTAGCACCCCGCTTTTAATATTAAACAGCTTAAACTACGATAAAAGCGCCGATTAAAATAATTCTGGTAACACAGGATGTCTTACCTAAAAATTTGCACAATTTTTAAAAATAAGCTTTTTGAATTAGGGTCTAGACCGCTTTTTTCGACACAGTGTTGTCAGCGGCGTAGGACTGCGCAATACAACTAAGACTAGCAGGCTGGGTAAATAATATTGAATAGTTAACTTCTAACTATTACTGCTAGAATCCTCAATTATTAAGAGGCGTGTTGCCCGCCGTTAGTAACGTCCTTAGCAGTTTTTAGTTTCGAAAACGCGGTTGCCGTCGTCGCTGTGGCCGAACAAATGTTGGCTATTTTGATGAGTTACATGCACTGGAGAGGTGACTTTGCCTTCAAGCTTCTCGAAAGCCCATGCATTTTTGCGAGATGCAACCAAACTTTGTTGGGACATAGCTCCGAGGGTAACTGCGCTTTCGATGTTCTAAAAACTGATATGAATATCACTTATCGTAGGCTACTCGCATCTCAACAGTAATGGTTAACAAGTTAGCTATTCAATATTAGTTAGCCAGCCGCCTAGTTAGCACGTTTTTGCTACTGTATTCTGAAGTACTACACCGCTGGCAATGCTATGAAGAAAAAGCGCTCTTCTAGCTCAAATACCCTATTTTTAAAAATTGTGTAATCTCTTATGTACACCACCCTGCATATCGCGTTTATAAGGGAGACATCGGAGTGGTAATAATATTATTAATAATAATAATAATAATAATAATAATAATTGGTTTTGGGTGTAAGGAAATGGCGCAGTATCTGTCTCATATATCGTTGGACACCTGAACCGCGCCGTAAGGGAAGGGATAAGGAGGGAGTGAAGAAGAAAAGAAGAAAGAGGTGCCGCAGTGGAGGGCTCCTGAATAATTTCGACCACCTGGGAATCTTTAACGTCACTGACATCGCACAGCACACGGGCGCCTTAGCGTTTTTCCTCCATAAAAACGCAGCCGCCGTGGTCGGGTTCGAACCCGGGAAATCCGGATCAGTAGTCGGAGTTCCCGGGTTCGAACCCGACCGCGGCAACAAGCTACATTTTGCAGTGCTGAGATTTACAAGAACTTACTTTTCTCTCCAACACCTTTCTTTCCTTAATAGTTAACAATATATATGCCACAACAGCCTCTCTTGTTTCACTACTCCTACCAAGCTTTCATTCAAATGTTTCTATCCGTGGCTCAGACAAAGCGAGCGTCGAGGCTTTTTCTCTGAAACCGCACTGGAGAAACGCACTTCACTCGCGAACTAGCTAGATCCCAAGTTAAGTACCCGCAAGGTTTTCTGCTATTGGGACCTAAGTGTTTTCGCGTGACGAGGGAAATCTTCAGCCTGTACAGACATACCCAGTAATATACGAAGCCCGGCAACAAACGCCACACAGCAACTATATTTGACGGCTGAAATTAAGTCATTAGCGCCTCTGCAAACGCGCCTTGTCTTGACGTACCGTGCGACGTCGGCAGACACTCGTGGCCACTAGTGTTTATCTTGAATGCGACGTAGGGCCACGGTGCCGAACGAAAGCGTATCAGTTTTCTTTTTTTCCAAGAACGATATTGGAATGCAACGGGCTTCCGTGTGACGTGGTCCGTTTGAAGACCAGAAGTCTTTTTTATCTGCTGTCATATCGTCATTTTAAGCGCAGTGTATTCGTTCATGCTCTTTTGTTTGCTTTCTTTTGTATTTTAGGTAACCGAGTGCATTTAACTTTGCTCTTTGTCTTTCTATAAAACCCTGTGTGTTAGCTTTTGCTTCTTTATCCGCATTTTTACTTGCTTTGTTTTGTCGCGATGTACGATGTATCCTTGTACCGCTCCTGCCTTGGCCACCAAATGGAGGCTGGCAGTATTGAATAAATAAATAAAATAATCCCGAGATGCCCGGCTGTTGGTTCTCCGTAGGCGATTTGCAGGATTTCTTTTAGTAAGTTGTTCGTAACGGCCACGAGGACGCGCACGAAGTCTTGTATGAGGGGATGTTCTTCCCATAAAACCACGTAATCGTGACGGCAGTCCTGCGCTCGGGAAGAAAATGAAAAAAGACACCCAAAAAAAAACTTTTTATTGGGGCTGACTTGCACATACAAAGAACTGAACTATTCGGCTGCGCCGATAGCAGCAAGCGTGCTCGGCGGGAGTCTAACAGATTGCCTGCCGCTTCCGGCGGCGCTCAATTTAAAGCTGGCAAGGCCGTATGTAGATAAGGCGCCAGAGTAACTAGCAACAATCTGGAACAATATGGAAGCAGTTGAGCCTGGCTGCGATAATTCCAGATAAGTCTGGTCGCATCTCGCGTCACAAGAAAATGATAAAGCCAAGTGCCGCTGGTTTGAGCGTGAACAAAGATTCGTGGCAATAGAGTTTTAATGTGCCCTAGTTAGGTCACAAACTCATGCAAAATTCTAAATGCATTTTTCCAGAACTTCCTCGAGGCTTTTCTTAGTTTGGCGGGAAAGTTATCTGCTCTGCGCATCACATGCGCTCGCTCCTACGGGCGGTTAAATCAGCTACTACCGGTAACGTTAAGAAAACGAATCCTGACCAAGGCCGATAGATGAAACTGAGAGATCACGACGAGAGAGCTGAACGTTGTGCGGCCAGATCATTTCCGAATCATTCCTTATTATTTCCTTTAGTTTGCCGTCTATCATATAGCTTGCAGGTTGCCTGCCTCTTCACCTTCTTCCCTGTTTAATCCGTTCTCTATTTCTCTATTTCGCATCCGTTCAGTGTAACCTACTCGAATTTTCTTCTAGTTAACCGTACTATCATGCTGCTCTTTTTCATGTCCTTGTCTTTGTTCTTTTCATTACGATGGTCATGATATCAGTATTCTAGTCGACGCACTTTGACGCAGCCATCGGCGAGCTTTGTATATACCTTGGGTCAATTCACTACAATTATGCCCTTGTGCATTCGCACTTTCCATGCGACCGATAGTATCGTTGCCATTTGGGATTGAATAGAGCGCTGCACCGCTTATCGCATAACATGTCTTTTTCGTTGGGATTTTGACCGCACTGAAGGGCCATATGCGAGTGCTGCAAGGCTCAAGGCGGTTAAAAACAACAGCTGTTATCCTTCGGCCCGACATCTTAAATTTATTGCTCCCCATAGAACATCCCACGGGGTGGTTGTTAAAAGCTGAAGGGAAAGGAGGGGGGGGGGGGAGTACACTTCCGGTAACAGGGATAGCTGAACTGAAACCCAAAAACTTGCTGTGGACAACAGGCCAAGAGGTATAGGCAAGGCTAGTATACGCAAAATAATTAACATCTCATGCAGGAATATTTGAATCGGCTTGGCTGTCCGATGCCTGAAAGCGAAGCCTTGCCACCAACTCAAGCCAACTTTTTAGTAATACGCAGTCACATCTTTAGGGAGATTCTCGCAGGTGTGGATGCATAGCGTTAGTTGTCACCGTCGAAGTAAGTGCCAGCGTACCTCCCCCTAGTATAAAGCATGTATTATCACTTGAACCAAACTCCCGCATTCTCGTGTCTTTTAGTGCACCCATAGGAATGAAGCACCACTAATAAAACTTCAGTCAGAGTGTCCCCCTGCTTGTCCCACGTCTTTCGCGCTGTTAAGTTTGGTAGATGCAATACCAAGTCACGGTACTGTTGCTACCGGGCACTCGACAAGAGCGGTGGGAGCCCTTTTCAACCGCTGCTGTCAACGACGCTCTCTAGCGCCCGCTTCCACCGCGAATAAAAATAGCACGTGGTTTCGCTGTCCCATTTGCGCGCCGGCCAGTGACTCTAAAGAAACAGTGCAGCGGTTGCCCTAGTCGCCGGCGGCGCTTACAAGCTTCGGGTCCGTCTCGCCAAGGTGTGGTGGCAACACAAAGCACTCTCATGGTTCTCAAGATGACTGCAGAGAACTAGACTGACACCGGCGAAGCACGGCGAAGCAAGGTTTTCTGCGTTTAGTTGTAAAAATAGCTCTATAAGAACCTCACAACCGCATGCAGGCCGTCATCGGCGCTTCTAAAATAGTCTCAGTGACGTCTCTTATCACGTGGCAACTCCCTTCAAGTTTATTGTCTCCCTGTGTAGTCGCTCGTCGGCCCTGTTTTGTGGGGTATATGTCGTCTCCTACAGATGGCGCTAGTATCAGCTGCTTTTGCCATTCGCTAGACGCTCCTCAGCCGTGAGTGGCCTCGCACCGTCTCGGGAGGAAGGAATGGGTCCGCGGGGATTTCTTGTCCAGAAATAGTTCCTCTGTCAATGTTTTCGGGGTTCTTTCTACTCTCTTAAACATCTGCCAGAATTTTTTTACCCTTCATCTGTACAGTTTCCAGAAGCAGCGCCCCCCCTCCGAGCGAGAAGCACGCCGCGCGCGCAGTGAAGTGTCGAATGGAAGTCAGCCTTGCTCTTTCAAAGGCATCGGAACACAGGCTGCCTATGACTGATTTGGCCAGCGAGAATAAAAGGCAATCACAATCTCCAATGCTCGACTTGCAACAAGAGCAAGGCGCTTTGATTCTTTATGTCCCTCTTGCATGTAGCCGGCGGAATTTTTGACTGAAAATTACTAAGCATATAAGCTGGAACATTAGTGTACATGCGACCAATTTTTTGAACAGTTGGCATCTCGGCCGCGGCGGTCGAATTTCAATAGAGGCGAAATGTCAGAGGACCGTCTACTGTGCGATGTCAGTGCAGGTTAAAGAACTCCAGGTAGTCGAAATTGCCGAAGCCCGAGACTGCGGCGTCCCTCATAGCCTCAGTCGCTTCGGGAATTCAAACGTCCCAAAGGGTCAGAACAGTGTCGAGCAAACAGTCTTACAGCGCTCTGTGACAAAATGGAGTGGCATTACAGGATGAAAAAGGCAAACTATTTACGAGCATGTGCCTATTCTCGGCTGGTTCGCAGTCTTGCTGCCTTACGGGCCGCTGTACGGCCGTTTTTTCGACACCTTTGTGATACTGTCAAAGCACTGCACGGATACACGCACTATTTCAACACGTGGACGTCCGCACGGGTTATCGGGTGTGCACATCTGTGTTTACATACCCCACAGTGAGCGCTCAAAGCATATTGTTCCTTAAGTGCACTGTTTGGTCAACTTTTTGAGTACAAGTCCGTACATTGAAAAAGTGCAAAGACTGTATTGTGTGATAAATCTTTAGACCGAGAACAATCATCTCAGTTGTCTATGGTGTTGTCATCTTCACTATGGCGTTATCTCCACTTTTTCTCCGCAACCTCTCTAATCTCACCCGCTGACGTAGATTTCTGCCGCCCCCTGCTAAGCTTGCCCCCTCTTGGAGTCCACGCCGTTGCCCTTACTGACGATCGGTTGACATGCGTTTGCATTCCATGGCCTGCCCATGCCCATTTCTTCTTGATTTCGGTAGGATGTCATTAACTCGCCTTTGCTCCTTGGTCCACCCTGGTCTTTTCCTGCATATTAACACAGAAACTACCATTCCCGTACCTCGTGGAGCTTTCTTCAAATTAAGCTCAGCCCTTCTAGTTAGCCTCCAAGTGTCGCCCATATAGGTGAATACCGGTGAGATATGGTGCAGCCATGGGTATCGAAAGTTTAAAGACCTTTATCTAGCTCCCGTATTATTAGGGTGAAGGGAGAGGGGGGGGGGGGGGTCATGGTCGTTGTATCATGACCAGGGACGCTCCTTCGGCGGAGTAGCTGCTGTGTAATGGGAAGTGCCAGAATGCCTAGCCGTGTCAGCCGCAATGAAAGCGTAGCATGCAGGCCTAGCCGGCGCTTGGTCTTGGCTGGTAGGTCACGGGTAGATTTTGATATGGGACTGTGACAGAGGTCATTCGATACCTCGTAAATTGAAGCATGTCGATGCCGTAACGTTTCTGTACTTACTGAGTACTAAGCTTTGTAGCACCAGAGTAGAAACTTATTGTCACTTGGCCTCTTGTCTTGTTGTCTCTTGTCTTGTATTGTCGTGGCCTTTTGGCTTATTGTCACTTGCCACTTCTAGTATATTAGCAAGCCGACTGGCAGTAGCACTGTGGGCAGGTAAAAAATTATTGCACGTTGTGCCGGGCGTCAGAAAAAAAGATGTGGCAGGGTTTTTAACGTAGAATACCGGGTATATTTGCGAAAGCATCTCTTTAGCCTGTCTGGATCATGGTTTTGCTTTGCTGGGCCGTCGGAACGTCTGGCGACAATGTTCGACTCAAGTTAGGCTCTGATCGAGGTTAAGCTGATCTGATCTTTTCGCGCCACTGACAGAAGTTGATGATGACGACGATGTGCAGTGCACAGCGCGAGAGTGTGTTGCAGTTTTATACGAGGCGCGATCGGCTGCGGCGTTAGCATAGTGCTCTCTTGCAGTGGTCAGCAAAGCTGGTCTGTTTGCTCTGCCGCGGGGTCGAAACCCAGTCCCGGCATTATTTATTTTATGTCTCCATGTGGTATTGCTATGCTAGGTTTGACCATGGTCGCCCTCAAGGTCACCCTCCCATTGTCTACAGTTGGCGCGATGCTCCTTCGAAGTTACCCAAGCTTCCTTGCATTGGCTGCAGCTTGCGCGGCGCTCTTCCGAACTAACTCGAACTTACCCCCGTTACTCCGACGTTTCACACGAGATTATTCGTTGAGGCCGCATTAAGTAGTACTTTCGCACTAAAGAAAAAATGGTGCTAATGACCATACTGAAAAAGATCGCGATAGGTTCATGAACAGGGCGCTCCTCTCGTGGTCATTACCGGAAGCTTAGCTCCGGCGAACTCGCCTGCTGTCAGTGGCTGACTGCTACACGAATCCATTCCGGGTTTACGTGGTGCAAGTTACGCCTCGCGTCTTGAAGCAGTGCGGGCAAGAGGCCGTTTTTGTTTCGTCCCTTTTGTTCGCGGGTAGCAAACACTCGTCTTGTGTGAAAGAATTCCGAGACCGAAAATGTAGGCATGGCAAGAACAAAAGGTGCTGCATATAACGGATGAATGGCTGCATTGTTTAAAGTTGATAGCACTTTTAGTGGCCGTTCCCCGCGTATAGCCATTGCTTGTTTGTTTTAGCTGTTTGTTTGTTTGTTTGTTTGTTTGTTTGTGTGCTGGTTTGCTTGCTTATTTGCTTGTTTTTTGTTTGATTGCTTTTTGTTTGCTTCTGTTTGTTTGTTTCACAGCTGAAAACGTGTCAGGTGTGCATATATATAGTCCCCACCATAGCAAGTGGCAGCTCAATTAATGACTGGTCGCGAGAGGTCACTCGGAAAGAGCAGTCTCGGTCTCACAAGCCCCACAGATGGCAGCACCCGCCATCACAAGGCAGCGGCGCATCGCCCAACTGCTGCACCACTGTGCCTGAGAGGGTACGAGGACTCCAAGGGATTTATGAGTGTAGAGACTGACCAGTGCCGCATATATGGGCATTAACACATTATCCCTGTAAAGACAACTTCCATCCGTGAACAGTGGATACGAACACCGTTACCGAAGTGAAAACCGAAGTGCTAGCGCACCAAATTCGCATTTGGCCTAAGTACGAAAATCGACCGTCAATTTTTTTCCCCAAGCGCTACGACTGCGACAGTGGCAATGCTCCTTGACATCTGCAGCTGCAGAACTAGTGGTTAGCAACAACCACTGCTTGAGAACTAGTGCACACTCCGGTCTCTCAGAGGAGCACTGAATTCGGCAATTTTGCAACAATTTGCGCCTTGTCGTGGCCAAACATCACAGCAATGCTTTTATGCGTCATACTAACGGTTAAGCGACAGAAGATGTCGTGTAAGGCTAGCTGCTATATCACATTTAATGGATTGAAATCGTCCCTTCTCACGCCTGAACCTTCTGCCCCGGCCTGATGCCCTCAGACATGTGTATTTTATCGGTGGGTTCAGTGTAGCCGATAAGCAGCTAAGACTACATTGGTATTTCAGTTCTTGCTGTTGCACTGAAAAAAAAAGGGAAGTTATATCACTTTATATGAACTTAAAAATAATAGCTATGTGTGCGTATATTTTCAGACGGATTCGCGGCCGTCTGTTTCTTTACTGGACCCAAAGAAAATGATGCGTCACAGGCAATTAGACCGATAGACACTGCTGCCCTATTGAAAGATTTATAAGCACAAACAAATTGTTGCAAGCATCACAAAACATAAAAGCACCAAAACGACAGCGGCGCCGCTCAGAGGCATATACGAACTAACACCACTCGCTTTCTCGGACTTCACATTGCTGGCTAGAATAAACCGATCAAAAACAGTACAAATCCTTCAAAAAACATTAATTTTCAATTAACAATTTACTTTCAGACTATTGCATTAAATGGGAGATGCATAATGCTTCACACAATCCGAGGATTAGATTAAAAATCAATGCAAATCATACCTAATGGGAGCGTTGTGCATGCCATGTGCTTCAACAGTGAAACCTTCCGAAATGTAAATAATATATTCATGTTTATCTGACGCGTTCAGACTGCCTTCTTAAATTATTCGTCTAGGTAAAAAACATAGTGAAAAGCACGGCTATACCCTGTATGCCATGAGTATTGCGCCCATATTCTTGAAAAATAATTGAAATGAATAAACCGCTCCATTTCGCTGTCTTGTCACAATATAATCAACGCTGATGGCAGCTACTAATCCTATATGTCAGAGTGGAAATAAAATTCGTGTTTTACTCAATCTTAGTAGATGTTTGGCGACACACCAATGCGTCTGCTCCTTAAAAATTTCTTTCTCGCGAAAAACCGAAAGTACTTTCCCAATTTTTGACGGGAGAAAATAATTCAATGTATTGACCATTGCACTCTCTTTGTTTTGTTGCGAGCCGTCTGACCCTCAGTGCTGCCATTTTCGCAAAAATCAGGGTAATTGCAACTGAATAGAAAAACAACGCAAAGGAGGTTTTATACTTTACTGCAAACAATGCTGTTACGTGGTGACAGACAACACTTCAAAAATGTTCTTCGTGAAAATTTTTACTCCAAACTTACTTTAAAAATCCGAAAGTCATAAAAATTTTTCTCCTGTTAAGCGCCTCTATTTTGAATCAAAATGGCATCATCCACGGTTTATATTTTTAGGAACGACAGGGCATCTCAGTACCTCACGACAAGCGGAGACAAACTTACTCGGCAAGGAAGGATTCGTTCGCAATAATTTTCTAAAAATTTCCGGATTAAATTTCTTACACTTTGGAACACGGTGCATGGAGAAAAATATTTTTTTCTTCAAAAGAAGGCCTCCGCAGTTCTATTGAAATGTCCTCATGTAATTTCCAACATTGGAATCTTTGAGGTATGTTAATTGGGGCCTGTCTTAACACTGATATGAATTTTTTCAGCCAAGTCTACAATGTCTAGGACTTCGCGCGACTCCGTTTGCGTGGGATGACCCAAGAGGCATTTGCACTCTACGGCAGCCGCACATGATAAGGGTCCGCTGATAGCGCGTGCCGCTTCATGGCGAGCTATTGTGTTCTACGAGCTGGTGTTAGAAAGCGCTGCGACGCGGTTTGCCAGGCTGTCGCACCTTCCATATACCTGCCCTTACCTAACCTAGGAATTCTTCGTGTGAACGCAGGTCCCAACGTCCGCGCTTCTCTGCCGGCTTAAAATGTTTAGCGTCTACAAGCTGAGTCGTAATCACTGCCACAAGCGTTGATTGCCTGCGTGGTGCCTGCAGTCTGTCGACATTATCTGCAAGCTGCGCCGTGCCTCCTGTCAAGTGCGTCGAGTGTCTACGAAACGCCGGCAGCCCCGACGCCGATGTAGCAAGCCCTGTCAACTGGCGACTGTCAGACTGCCGCGCCAGCAGCACGCCAAACTACACCTGTGCATTCATTCCTACCCAGAGAGTTCTTTATGTGAACGCAGGTAAGTGCTATCTATAACTTTAGTCTCATCCGGGGCTGCTTGCTAGTGCCGTCTGCCGCTGTTTAGTCTGTATGTGTGGGCTTGCTCCACGTGTAATCTTCTCTGGAGGGTCTTCGCCTCTACAGTGTGCTTCGAGTCATGTCATCTTCGATGAGCTCTCACTTATGCTGTCGTTTTAGAAGCTGTTCGGTGGAGGCCGAAAATGTGTGCATCGGTTGAAACTGTAGAAAACATAAAAAGTAAATGTATATGTGCGGCCTCCAAAACGAAACCAACTACTGTTGATATCGCCTTGAGCAGTATAGACGACCATAGAGTTGGAAACACGCGGCATAACGTGCTAACTACAGGGCCTAACAGGTCCGATGCGCTCATGATCATTGACGTGTTCAATGAGCTCATTGCCACAAACGAAAAGCTGCTTGAAGTGAACACGAGCGAGTTGACGGGCTAGTTGTTTCTGCGTGGCGAATATACATGCGCAAGACATAGTGGCGAAAGACAGAAACAGCGAATTAGGCACATGGACGCTAACTATCAACTGATTTTTATTTTGAAACAAAAACAATTGAAAAATAGAATATTGTTTCTCAGGAAAATAGATGGCGCAGTAATTGTCTCGAATCTCGGTGTACACCGAAGCACAACGTAAGAAAAGGGATCAAGGATGAAGTGAAAGAAGAAAGTAAGAAAGAGGTGCCGTAGTGGAGGGCTCCGGAATAATTTCGTCCCCCTCGGGATCTTTAACGTGCACTGACATCGCACAGCTCAAGGGTGCCTTTGTGTTTCGCCTCCATCGAAACACGGCCGCAGCAGAAAGGATATTGCGCTGAAGCATGCGGAAATCAGATCCTCCAAAAAAAAATTGTGTGGACTACTGGTCACCAAGGCCTAGGGGGAAATGAGGCCGCGAATGCAGCTGCCCGAGCACTCACCTCCCGAGTACATCCCGCAGATTTTATGAGCCAGGATAAGGATAATTTCTCACCAGATTTGGAGAAATTCCAGATTAGTATAAGGATAGTCATCGCCGATACCCTACACCCGCTAACGGGCTCAGGAGGGCGAAAGAACGCGTGCACCTGAGACTTTTCACAAACACGATGTTATGCCCGGCTATTGTAAAACACTTTGACCCTATAGGTATATATGGTCACCGACAGGTGACAGCACTGTGGCGAGGTAGTATATATCTACCACATGATAGGACGTGCCAGCAAAGTACAGCTTTAACCTCCAGCCCCAGCCCTACACGAGAGGACTGGTAGGCGGCCCTGCTTGGCTGCTCAGACGTAAACTGAAGATGAGGATGATTTGTCGAACATACTACAGAACCTGAAAATGCCATTAACACTAACATAAAACCACCGAAACACTTCGCCCAAGAGAAGACCAATACTATAGGAGAGCAAGGCTTCGGGAAGTTGTGGGTAGTTAACCATATTTTACTGTTTTTCACATGAATGCCAGAAGCCTCGTCAACAAATATGACGTTGTTAATGTACGCCTAGACTTCTTGCACTGTAATAAGGGAGTAATTACTCATTTGCATCCACCCAAGCACAGCCATACGGCTACAATGGAAAGCTATGTAGCTTTCTCATACCTTTGTAGCCGTATGGCGGCGCTTGGGTAGATGCAAATGACTAATTACTCCCGTATTATAAATCTACTCCTCCTTGGGTCATTCCCCTAAATATATAACCAAATTCTTACAATACAGTTTCAGTGTCTTGTTATTTACAGAAACTCGTTTCAGTTTTATTCCTTTATTCCCGATCTTGAAGGTTACCAGTGGGTGTCCACGACGTAACAGAGGAGGTGGGGATGCTGCGTTTCATTTTCGTAGTGACCTATTTTACAGCGAGTTTAAATAATACAGAAATGTTAGCAATGGCTGTGAATGCAACGGATTGCTTATTGCTGCTCTGTACAACCCAGCTACAGGCAGTGTGAATAATTTTAGCCAATTATAGAAAAGATCCTGGAAGCCAGCCTGCTGTTGAAAGTGCGCGTGTTACTCATTGCTGGCGTTATTATTGATTTTTGCCTTTGAAACCCTCATAAATATGATTTACTTGTTGTGATTCATTTATGGCTAACAGATTGCAACACAGTCGCTAACAAGCAATATTCTCGAGACAAGTAAATCGCTGGACTTGTGTATAACAAACAATTTAATTGATGAAATTCTTTTATGTGCATTGTTTAATTACATCAGTCGCCACAGAACAATGCTTAGCCTTACACCACGCTTTGACCGTTGCGGGACCGTGCACAGTACGAGAAAAGCTTAAACAAGGGGAAGATAAGTAGAACAGCACGAAGATCCAAGAGCTTGTAACACCACCAATAGGAGCGTAATGATGTAGTGAGGGCACAATGTACATTGCGAGGACTCGCTAGGCGCCCGTCCCCTGCAAGGATGAGGGGGGGGGGGGGGGAGCTTTACATCACTTAATTGTTTAGGAGCCATTTCAGTACATCCCATCTTTTCTAAAATAACCCTACATATTGAAAATAAGAGAGCGTTTGAGCACCTGTTAAAAAACAAAGCAATACGGCAAGAACAAGTGGAGTTTCTGAAACAAAAGTCTACCGAACAGGCTTTTTGATATGCGGAAGATCATATAATGCTGAACATTGAAAAGCTTATTTATACAATTCGGGTATTTCTTGATTTCAGGCAGGCTTTTTGCTCTATTAATCACGATATTTTGCTCAGGGTCTCATCCTGGTATGTGCAAAAGGTTAAGAATGTGAATTAATTGAAAACTACCTAAGAGAACGAAAGCAGTTCGTTTCATTGCAAAAAACTAGTTCCCGGCTTCTTAATTTAAAGTGCTGGATTTCCCTGTGGTCAATTTTAGATCGAGCTTTATTTCTTCGGTATATATTAAAAATATGTAACATCGCAAACACACAATGCATAGTGTTATATGATAATGACACGAGTGTTCTCTTCACTGGCTTTACTGTTCAAGATGTATTTCACGTTGGCGATAGCTAGATTAAATGCCTCGTGATGGTCAGCTGATGTTCAGTGGTATTTGTTCATCCGATAGCGAATGACAGCGGCTTCCAATAGGAGCCTCACAAGACGATCTAGCGGTTGGGTGATAAGAGTCGTATATTTTCTGGTTACATATCCAGGTAACCCATACAGTGCAAAAAATTCGGTCCAGCTCAGCGTCCGGGTCTTGGCCACGCACGGCACACTTAGGGCCTGCAAGCCGTTATGAATAGGCCAGCCGCGCACGACTGCCCAGAAATACGCGGAGCCCTCGGGCGAGCGCGCGAACTTTAAACTTGCTATCACGCACAGTCGCTGCTCCGTTGAAATTGAACCACACTCGCCGCAGAACAACGGCTCCTCAGCCAACCGACACTTTGTTTATCTCAGCAGTCGCATGTCGTCTCTTTACGCGGCCGACGGCCGCGACTCTCGCCTGGCTCCACGTGTGCGTCGCCTGCGCACGGCCTGTTTACGTCTGCCGAGACCAGACATCGCGATTGTCGGATAGCAGTGGGTGCATGGAGAATCCGGGGCTGACCGGGTCCCAGGACACCGCTGCTGGAGCCAGACACGGGCTTTGTAAGCGGCTGCGAGAACAGCGGACCATATATAGTTCGGCCAACGTTAGAATACTCCCAGTGCTATAGTTCCATCACTACCAACTCAATTGATGGTTAACTTCAAATCAACGTCCATTAAAATGCGACAAAACGAAGCTTGTGACACTTACGCCATAAAAATGCAGCTGACGCGTGACTACTAGTTAAAGTGCGTGTGTTGCATTATAGTAAATACGCCCTGCATAAAATTTTTACGTATATAGTTTAACTAGTTTGTTTTGGTAGTTTCATGAAATGTCCCTCCGGGATGACATTCGTAGGGAACCAGGATATATTAGCATGTTAAAACGTTATAATATTTTCGAATCGATTAAAGGAACAACCTATTACAAATTGATAAACTCTCGTCTGCACAATTCTCGTTTGGTTTGGGGTACCACTATCAAAATTACCCAGTCACATTTCGGGCTCCAGAAAAGAACATTAAGGTCAGTTTGTAACCTTTTCTTTGCACACTTAGCATTTGTTTGATAAGCTACCTTGGTGTGCTCTCTATAGATCATCTGTTCTCGCATAAATTATCACTCGAAGCATTTCGTCTGAGACAGACCGATCACTTAGTTTCTTTAAACTGTTGCCATAAAAGAAACTATTTACAACCTTATTCATGACGCGAATTCAATAGTAATGTTTAGCACAAACTACAGAAAGCAGGCTTCTACATACAAATATGGACATGACTGAACAATAATTCTAGTATCCTGGAGAAACAGTAAATCTGTAAATCAACCCTGGTGTTTAAGAAAGATGTTAAAGTACAATTTTTTCGCTCTTTTAATGGCTAACTTTCTGATGTAACAATCAGTTTTTAATTAAAGGAAGTGTTCTAGGGCTTTAGGACTTTTGTTGTCCTGGTGTGTTATTCATTACGTTTTCTAAGAATGCATTCCGCGCCCTGTTTTCGTGCTAACTCACTACTTCACGAGGTCCAACCGGCTCACCGAGTTTGTGTGAAGCTTGACCTTGAGAGTTACCTTCACCCATGCTAAAATCACCTTAATCCGGGACTATATCGTCACCAGATGTGCCCACGACCCAGCAAAGCAAAATCAAGGTTTTTCTATTATGTTACTAAAATCCGGATAAGCTTTGCCAGACAGAAAGTAAAATTCAAATCTTAATGTGTAAAATTTTATCTCCCAAAGGAAATTCAGGTTCGCGAGTGACGGTCGACTCTACAGTTCATTTTAATTCTTGCAGAAAACTGGTATGGCACGCAACGCTAACGCAGAATGGGAGCCAGCCTAGCAACCCTTTTTCTGGCAGCTGAGCCGATTACATTCTCGTCGTAGAGTCTGATGATAAGTGCCACGCATCTGGTTTTCATAGAACACATACTAATTAACGGGTGTCTTTTTTAACCACTTTTTCTTTATTCCGTTTCCAACAAACTTAGGCGCGAATCCGCCTTTCGCAACAACTGACGCTCGTTTGGCGTGAATCTCAGTTCCTCTCTGCTCTGACGTCACGTTCCTGTTCTGCTCAGCGAGTGAAAGTTAATGTACGCAAATAAAAGTAGCGCTACGCACCGTATCTTGCCGCAATCAAGGTTCCATTTCGTGCCAATCAATCCCGCACAGATATCAGCCAATGGTACTTCCTTTTCCTGAAAGGGGCAGGGAGAAGGTGCGATGGAATATTTATGAACTGTTTCACAACCAGTACACGCCTTCGCACACCTCTCTTTTCTTGCAAGCTGGGAGACCTTGCAAGCTGAACGAAGTCAGAAGACCAATGGAGGTGGCGGTTCGAAGCCGAACGAGTAAGTACCTCTTCGTGCTTTCCAGCTGACGATGAGTCTTCTATCTTTTACCAGGATGTATGCTCTCTGCACCTCCACACACCGTTGATTACGGTATCTCCGTATTTATCAATGCGGAGTTAGCCTTGTCTAACAAAGCCATGCGTACAGAGCCACTGATGTACCTTACGGCAGGGTTTGTTCGGTGTGCACCGACCTTCAGTGACCTTAGCCGGCGGGTCAAGTGTCCTCTCCTGAACGTTTGTTGCTCTTCCTGGTTTTTTTTTCTGATTTTTTTTTTTTTGCGGCAGCTGACCATAGACAAGGTAAAGTGTGCAAGGCTTATACCTTTACTTTGCGTTCAGCCCAAAAGCAGTCTGTTGCTATTAAGATAAGTGAACAAGACTTTTTTTTCTCCTTCAGTCGGTTCTTTCTAGGTGCTCGTGCTCTGTTTGTATGAGTATTAGGTGAAACTTCTATTTTGGCTGTCATTCTCTATTGTTGCCTTAAAGCGAGTTTATCAAAATATAAAAATATACACGAGTTTCTAAACGGTAAAAGTAAGTGAGCTCTTCTATCTTAGGCGCAAGGAAGTTACACGTGCCTTTTAATTTTAAAAAGCTTAATTGCAAAACTAATGTTCACAATTTCCTTGACTGCTCTGCTTTCCGATATTTCAGCTTTATTAGCGCTTACAATGTAATATGAATAATTTTTTTAGGATTGATTGCAGAACCTCCCATGGTGGCAACGCTTTTACAAAACTGGCACTATTTAAGGCAAGTACATTATCGTCCATAGCACTCCCTAGACGCTCATGCCAACCAAGTTGATTCAAGGCAAGACAAATCATTCACAAAAAACAGGAACTGTTTCAAGCTTCTGCTCACAACTGCGCAGCGCGGAGAGCCAGCCGAGTATCTTCTGAAACATGGACTACGCTGGCTGTAACATTTTTCTCTTTCAGTTGTTTGGATCTTTTCTTTTTTTTTTTTGAAATGTGAACACAGACTATTGAGACCTCTTAACGAGAAAAATAGGAATACTCTGATTATTTGTAGTTTATATGTATACAAATTACGTGGCAAATGGGCGATTCTCGCTCTTGGCTTGACTATATTTTATTTATAGACTACAAGACAAGGTCCGTTTTTTCCACATTGATTTTACATTATGTTGCTAAGCTTTGTATTGCTATGAAACTTGTGTTGACCAAACAGAAAAAAAACACGATGCCGTTTTACGGTATAAACAACATTCTACTAGAAAAAGACCATAAATATTGACCCATTAAAGCAGTCACGTTCTCCACACACGACTACGTACAAGCTTCAACAGCAACTGGGCAACGCTTACTTTGAGATTAATTCAAAAGCATTGCAACATTGCAAGCAGTGCCTACAAATCAACAATTCTATCAGGACATTTAACGGTGATAGTTCCTCATTTCAGCCTCATCTCATGTTCTGCTATTATTAGTTGAAAGATTTTAGAAGTACAAGTGCCTTACGGGTGTCCATGTTTCCTAAAGCAAGTGCCCCATGATTCCAGGCTCCAGCGAAATCGCAGAGCATGTCATAGAAAATGGCGTTGAGTCTGGCAATGGAATTCTGCTGCGGAGTCCTCCGGGGGTTGAGCAGAATGTAAACATCCGTTTTTCGCCTGGCGTCCTCAAGGTCGACGTAGAGTGCAGCGCTCCACTCAACCATGTTGGCCCTGGCAACAGCGTCACGCTGGAATGGACGAGCATTTCGTATGCTGTCAAGCAGGGCAAAGGTGCGTAATGGAATGCATAGTTTTGGCGGGGTGCTAAGTTAGACTCCTACGCTGACAGATACGATGTTACCCAGCTGCACTGCGTTAAGAGGTGAGGATTTCTCGTGAACCTGGGACACATTCAGAATACTTTCTCAAAACGCGTTGTAAAGTGTTTTTAAACTTGTTGTTTTCGCTTGTCCAAACATGAAAACGTATTTTGACTCAAGCGGTTTTTCCTGCCACTCGTAACGAGGTTCCTGTGCTAGTTGAGTAAAAGCCGAAATCCACCTTTCGCCAAAGATAATCAGTTATATCTTTACAATGCAGAAGAAGACCTCCGTTCTTCGTCTTACCGCCACTTTTAGGCTTTGCACCAGTTAAAAACTGATTGCAAGAAAAAAACGTATTTGGATGACTCATGGAATGGGACATTGATGTGTCAGTATTCAGGTAGCTTGTTGGTGAACATAGACGGCTGGGAGACCAAAATAAGAGCTTTGACTTCACAAAATCCCGGCGCGGAACATCTAATGAATTATTTCCAGGAAAAACGCCAACACATGATGCTTCCGAAAAATAATTGATAGTTATCATTTTCAAAGTGCTCAGAAACAAGTGCCGGAGATTTACCCTTGTGGTAATGTGATTGCAGCGACAGCCAAGGTAGTGGGAAACGCTCGCATCATTTGGGTTTTTTAGACACATTGGGGTGAAGAATACCTGTCGCGTCTATGATAGTACACTTATATAAGCGCCACGGGTAAGCACTAGTCTTTCCTGAGAGCCTCTTGCTAAGGATACTGGTGCAGCCAGATGCAGTGACCAATTATGGGGTGAACTGTGAAGCTACAGGGCTAGGGTTGTAAGAGAGTACGCGTGTGTCACGCACAACCATACGTCACGCGGGCGTCCCGAACGGTCACGAAAGGTCACTCATCTATCCACATATTACGCGGCGGTCCGGCGTGGCTGGAGTAGCCAGGGGGTGTGTGAGGGTGCGTCGCTGACAGTGCTGGAGTAGCCGCGTGCAGTAAGCAGACATATAGTGCGGTGTTCGGAATAAGGAGGAGGGGGGAGGGGAGGCTCCTACACCACGTGATCCACGGCATGACGTGGCTTACATGGTGTAGGGACTGCTGTGGTTGCGAAGCGACGTTTCAGCATAACGCAGCTGGATTACATTGATGAGCAAAGCTTGCGGTTGCACGTCAGTGTGTGGCTTACTTTTCAGTGCGCTAGCACTAAGGCCGCCACTCGCCGATTTCACCGATTTTTCCCTGAAGCCTGCTTGTCCTAGGTAGCCCACCTGTCACCGAGTTCGCGTGACGTTGTGGCGTCAATAAAACCTGCCCGCCGGAATGTGAGCAAATCTGCCCACCATGTTAGGTGACAGTTAAACTAATGACTGGTCGTGAGAGGTTGCTCGGGAGGAGCAGGATGGATGGATGGCTGGACACGGCTGAACCCTTTAAATCGGGCTGTGGCTCAAGCCACCTTGCAATGACTTATGAAATATTGCTCTTTTCTTGATTTTAGCCACCAATCGTATAACCTTCGCTTGGTTACTTCTAACCGCTTAAAATCTACTTTCCCTTCACTGTCCTTAAACCCCAATGCCTTGGATAAATCAGCCCCGCTGCTTTCCATTGTAGGGTGAAGCCCTTTACAGAAAAGTATCAAGTGTTAAGCCGTTTCCTCCTCCTCTCCGCACGCAACTCACAAAGTGTCTATCTCCTGGTACCTGACTCTATACGTCTTAGTCCGCAAAACTCCCGTCCTGGCCTCAAACAACAAAGAGCTTCCCCTGGGACTCACAAGCGCCCCCCGGTGGCTGTGTTTGAAACAGCCCCATGGTGTGACAGTGGCTCATCGCTTAACCACTGCACCACCGCGCCATGAATATTATGCGGATTCACTGCGACCTATGAATTTAAAATACAGAATTAGAAATTCCGCATATATGGACATTTACCCGTTAACCTTATCGCCTCAAACCCTTAATGTGGAGCTTAAGTGTACCCTCTAATTTTGCGTTCTCTCTTTTGCTGCAAAGAAGCTCGCGGACAGACAAAAGGCTAATTAGAATAAGACGTGGCCTTTTGGTGTGTAGTACTAAGAGTCCCTCTCAGGGATTGCGCTCATCTTTATCTGACGCTTGCTTGACCTAGACAACTGATCCTCGAACCGAAATATTAATCGAAGTGAGAACAGAAATGCTAGCGCATGTAATTCTCATTTGGCCTGACCAGGCTAAATCGTCCGTCATTTCTTCCCTTTCATGTTACTTAGCTTGCAGCTCTTTTACGTCTATGTTTGTTTATGTTTTTCAGATTCCTTTTTGTCTAGTTTCTTTTAGCGTTTATTATAAAGTTTATTAGGATCAAAATTTAGTTGTCACTACAGATATTAACCTCCCTGGCATTGACAGGGACAAACTGTCTCACGGCATGTGTTCCCCAAGGGATGTTGTTTTAGTCCGGTTCGGATATTCAAGCCTTCACGAAGCTTTTCTCGAGAGCACAAGAGAGATTTCAATTTTAAGCGCCTTTTTTTTAAGTCAAATATTCTTTTATGGGGCACTTATTGTTGAAATAGGAATATCCAACAATAGCATTTTGTTGTTATCCTGTGATTAGAGCGCCATCGTTTCTGGAAATCGTCCTGTTAAAATGATAAGCTATGAACGTGTTACTAATATCACAATTATTAATTTTTTCCGATCAGAGTTAGATCGTTTTTTTAGTGACCCTCATCCTTTATATCAGCGCTTGAAGAACAGCGTGCAAAACAGTTATTGACACTTTGTCCACCTCAGAAAGTTTCTCACAAATGCAGTCGCAATCCATTGCGAAATCGTTTTTCATGGCTTTTATATATTTATTTATTTATTTAATTAATTATTTGATTGATTGATTGATTGATTGGTTGGTTGATTGATTGATTGATTGATTGATTGATTGATTGATTGATTGATTGATTGATTGATTTCTACCTTTACTTCATAACGCACAACAAAAATAAGAATCAACATCGTGGTGTTAACGTGGATGACGAACTATTCGAACTAGCACTTAACTGATACTCCTACAAAAGAACTCTAACTGCGCCTGGAGCAACTGTAGTCGCCGGCCGACAAAGCGACAGCACGAAAAGAAATGTTTTTAAGAGGTGCCACGATGCTGTCAATCGCTGGCATTTTCCCGCTTCATGTTGCCCCGCACAGGAAGAGGAAAAAAAGCAAAACAAGGATGTGGGTGGTACCATTTCTCAACACACATACTTCGCGCTACCCTTTATAAATGAAGCAAAATACACTTAGCGAGCTCGTGGCCGCTGATTGCCAAGGTCAAAGCACACAGCGGAGCGTGAGCAGCCACATAAGAAGTCCGCTGCTGTTTTTTCATGTTCATCGCAAGAAGCGTGTTTTTTGCCGCTCATCTTCGCTGTTAGTACGAGTCTATTGGCCGGATCACACCATACATACTTCTTGTGTCTGAAAAACAGCGAAAAGCACTCGACGGATAGTAGCTGGCAGGTCCGAAACAAACCGTGAAAGTCGTGGAGGGGCCCCAGGTAGCTGACCCCGAGTTAGGCTCTCCTGTCTCCGGCGGTCGGAGCCCTTTGCGTTTGTGGGTGATCGGGCATCCCGTGAGCGGGGCCGCACCATTGGGCAATCTCGACGCCCTTCCTGTCCTGGCTAGGCAGGCCAGCAGTGGAGTCAAGACATTCGAAGGATCAGAGAAATAACCTTGCTGTCCCCATTACCATCCCTATGCCCATAACCCCTTTCCCGACAACCATACAACCTACCCATTTTACCAATCCTCTCCGCTACGTCCCAGGGGAGATCAGGGGAGTCTCCCAGGGCCCGCTTCCCGGCTGTGGGTAGCTATTGTAGCTGCCCCCCGCCACATTTTTTTTTCACTTTCCCCACCTATGGGTGGTAAATTTATGGCATTGCCCTCGGGCCTTTTCATTTATCTTCAAATTAGATTAAGTCTGTTATACGTCAGTGATGCAGGCAGGGGCTAATTATTTTTAAATCTTTCCAGGTGTCCCCAACCTAATATATGTCAGCACGAGTACATATCTTACATTTAGTTGGCAAAAAATTTGCTCCGTTCGTCTCACTTATTCCAACGACTTCTTTATTAACGTGGTCATAAAAGGAGGCCCTTATGTGTCACGTGCTGTAAATCCTTTCGTTTTATTGAATAGTACGACAGCATTGCTCAAACTCATAATTTTTCAACATTCACTATTACTTTTTTGTGTGTGTGTGACTTTTACGTACACGAGGTTTTGTCGCCTTGAATTTATATTTCCACAGAAAAAAGGACTCTAATCAGCAATATGTGCGGCAAAGCTTCGCCTGGCACCTTGACTGCCGTTATGGGACCTTCTGGAGCTGGCAAAACAACGCTTTTGAATGTTCTTTCAGGCCATTAGTAAGTCGCATTCCGTTTACAATCACTTCTTCCGTGCAGGATGTGCATGCCAGATATATAATATGAGGATTTTCGTCAGGATTAGTTGGTTTATTGCTATCAACTGATTAGCCCCCTGTGTTGTGTGTTCTCTTCTGTGTTCTCATTTCTTCGCGCTGGACTAATCTGCTGATGTTAAGTGTGAATCAAACATGTTTTTCCTTAAGTCTTATTAAGCCAACAATTGGCCTTCCACGATTGTGTTTGTATACCCTGTCGTGGCGCAGGGGTGCACTCGAACCCGGGCTCCATTGGGTAGCGTGTCCGAGCCTTCGGGTTGAAGAAATATGGAACTTGAAGCTTGGGAAAACGAAAAGCAAACCGGTTTACTGGCCGTTTTCAAGAAACTTGATTACATAATTCAGAACGAAACAGAAAGAGCAAACAGTCAAGAATTAAAAGTTCATTTCGTCGAGTGACTGGATGAGTCTTGTCGCCAATGCCCAGAGCGATTGTTGCTACTCAGAATGCTCGTTAAAGACACTTAGGTTCCGCCTCTTTCACCACACGATTCACAGATGTGAGGAGTGGCCGCACATAGCCCGAAGAGCCCCGTGGGAATGGGCGAGGAGGATACGGACGTCCGCTGCTACTTCGTCCGAAGCAGTCAGCCACGGTAGTTTCCGGAATGCGCTTTTGCCCGCTTCTTTTCGTCGTCTTGGCCATCGTGGGTCGCGTATCGCGGTCCGACACAAGAGGAGAGTGCGTGGTAAAGATTCCACAGATAGTTTCCCCGAGATATCTTTTTTTTTTCGTGGGGTTAACGGGGGGTCAAACAACGTCACACCCAGCAGGGTTGTAACAACCCTAAGTGCAACCAAATTGAGTGCTAAAACTGGTGACGACCCCGGAAACTTTAAATAGTCAAGCTTTCATCTACATTTTTGTGCCGGTTAAATGTGCTCATCATTTATTCTCTAAACAAGTCGTTATTTTCACATTACCGCACACATTTCCGATCAAGTCGAGTTATGTCCGTCTAGCAGTTACCACGTCTATTCCTACGTCTATTCGCGTTTCGAAACAGTCCCAGTAATATTACCGTCTCGCGAAGTTATAGCACTCATAACCGTCTCCCAATATACTGTCCTATCTATGTGAAGCTGCTTGAATTCCACCTACCACTTAATTTCCAATTTTCTGCACCAAACTCAATTTCTCGTGTCTAATAATGTGAACTTCTCAAGGTTCAATTCATAATCTTTCCACCGCAGCAACTGTTTACTCAAGTGAGTGCCATTAAATTTTTTTAATCAATGACGTTCAGCATATTTTAGCCATTCTTCCATTTAATAGGTTCGTGGTAAATATTTCGTTGCACCTTTACTAATATATAAACATCTGCTGAGCGTAATGTTGGATGCGCTGTGACGTGACGTGCGCCGCATTTGCGGCTGTCTTGAAGGTTTGTTTATATAGCTTCTTTGCCATGAGGACTTTGCTACCTTTGTGAAGCATTCATCAGAAATTTTGGGCAAACCAAGTAGAGGAGTAGTGACTGAAGCGCTAGCAAAGACTTGGCAGAGTATGTATGTGCCTGTACTCGCATTTAAAAACAATGTATTATGCTTCTACAAGCTGAGACGAAAGCTTCCTAACAATGTGAGTTTCGAGCAAATACAGTTTCTGCGTCATCCACACCATCTCGTGGTCAACGCTAAACTGTGTACAGTGCGCGTAGCGGTAAATTCAATTCTCGCAAGACCGTGCATTTTGCAGTGTCAGCGCTCTCGGACGCTGTCTAATTTCGAACGACGCTAGTGCGTTTCAGCACTGATTAGCAGCTACAGCTTTATTTTAAAAGTGCAACTGATCATATCATCCTCGGCATTCTTCGCTCTATGAGTGCGTGCTGCATTTCTTAGCACTGTAAGTAAGATACTTGGCGGAAACATGGCCAGCATCAGGGTGCCGTATACAGCAGTCTTCTAAATAGAGATTCACTTTTGGGGCTTGTCTGGCCGAAGTTCACGTGCAGACTTCTCTCAACCGCAGCGACCGAGGATACGAAGGCGAGGTCCGTGTCAACGGCTGGGTGCGGAACACGGAGCTCTTCAACCGACAGAGCTGCTACGTCATGCAGGACGACGTCTTGCTACCGGAGCTGACCGTGCGCGAATCGCTGGACATGAGCATTCGTCTGCGCATGCCGTCCCTGCCGCCGGCCAAGCGGGAACATTTGGTAGGGCAAGCGTTTTTAGTCATTATTGATGAACAAATCCTGATCAAGTCCTTACGGCTAGCTCTCTTCGGGAGGTAATCGATGCATGACTCCTCCGTACTTCCCATCCCTCCACACACTGTGTTAAGCTCTCATGGTTGAAAGCAGCAGCATAAATAAAGGTGGAAGAAAACCAGCGCCTATTAAAGGGCTATAGCAGGCGTAAACCAATTGAAAATGAAAAGATAGAGGTGAAACATCCCAGGAAAATTCCAAGATAAAAGTCACAGAAAGACAAAATTGGCGGCACAAAAATAAGAGCTATCGAAGAGCAAGCAAGGCAGGGCAGACAACCCGGAAAGAATGAGCAACTGCAGCAGCCCGTAGAACTCGGTACAACGTCTTGTCTAGCATGGTAGGGGGGAAAGTGCTAGACAGGAGAAATCGCATTTCAGTAATTGGTCCTGATCTGCTCTCGACCTAACAATACCTAACGTGAACTGGTACGCCCAGGCAAGCGCACACTGGCCATTAGCATCGCATAGGATAATATGCGATATGCAGGATAATAACGCTTTTTTAATTTGCTCACTCAGCGATGAACCACTTCAAAGCTTCTTTTATTAGGGAGCGGGCGCTTCCCAGAAAATGGCATTTTTTGTTCATGTTTTCCATCCAGGTGGGCGCTGCAATAAACGCTTAAAAAACTGCTGAATTTGAGGCATATAGTATTATACAAATTAATGGTACGAAATGGCAGTAAGATACTTATTAGAATAACATTACATGCGTAAATTGTTGTGTGGAATAATAAAAAACAAGAATGTGCAAATTTTTTTGCGATAATCGCGATAAATGTGTGAATGTGAGCAACGAACAGTGACAATGTGTGAAGAGAAACCACTGAACGGAGCCATTAGCGCCGTGTTCCCCTAGTTGTAGTGAGTCGCCTTTGCCGCAAAGCTCTTTTCTAATAAAACACTCGTTCTCACGAGGACATGAAACGTAAATAATCAGACTTCCACTGTGTACATCAATTTTCACAGCCGAATGTTACGCTGTATGCTTAGCCGTAAGAGAAATACTAAATGAGAACCTCAGAAACAGTATTATTTACACAGATTTCCTCACTATACTTACAGCGTTTCACGCTAAAAATGCAATCGCTCCGATGATCGGTGACATCATACACAACATAACAAAAGTTATAGCTCAAGGAAAAAATATAAAACTTTGCTGGGTGCCGAGTCATGTCGGAATGAGGGGCAACGAGAGAGCAGACCTCTGCGCTGCGCAGGCTCGTGGCAAGCAAATACAAAAGTAAATATTCCATTTAAAGATTACATGAAATTGGTACATTGTGAAATAAGCAAAAAATGGCAGTCCGCTTGGGACAATGAAGCAAACAACAAACAACACTTCGTAAAACCAGTTTTAGGAGAATGGAAGCCCTGCACCCACCAAGAACGTTTCGAGGAAGTGATTATCTACCTTCTTCGTATAGGACATACACACCTCACACATAATTTCCTATTGACAAAACAAGAGAAGTCCCAATGCGAATTATGCGTAGATGAGCTAACAATTCGCTGTTGAAGCCCTCGAGAAAGGAAGGCGCTATTGAAACCATAACATGTGGCGATAATGTCCTCACGGGTGCCGCTATGTCGAACGCTTTAACAGCTTTTTCACAGATGTCACAAGCATGCCTTGTGACAATACTGACTACCCCTACATTAATGATCGCTTAGAAAATAGCTTGTTCCTTCATTCTGTTTCTGAGGCTGAGGTTGTGTCGGCATTTTTGGAACTTTCTAATAGTTCGGCCTGTGACGCGGACGATATCCAGGTCAAGCCAATTAAGTTTGTTATAGACATATTATCATCGCCACTAAGTTATTTATTCAACTTATGTTTTTTAAAGGGCATATTTCCAAATAAAATGCAGGTGGCTAAAGTAGTAGTTATTTACAAGAAAGGTGACAAGAACTCCCTTGGAAATTACAGACCTATTTCTTTGCTCCCTGTCTTTTCTAAAGGCTTAGAAAAGCTTATCTTCTCTCGACTGCAAAAATTCATAGAAAAAAATGATATTATAACAGGATGGCAGTTTGGATTTCGGAAGAATAAATCCACTGAGCTTGCGCTTCTTCACGAGAAAGAATATATCCTAAACAGTTTTGAAAAGAAACATATCGTGCTAGCTACCTTCGTAGATTTCAAAAAAGCATTTGATTCTCTAAATCACGAACTGCTGATTAGAAAGCTTGAAATGTATGGAATTAGAGGTCTTCCTCTGCAACTTTTAAACTCTTATCTTTCTAATCGTGCACAATATACAACCATCAATGGTATTGAGTCTTCTTTAAATAATATAAAATGTGGAGTGCCGCAGGGTAGCATATTGGGGCCTTTGCTCTTCAACTTATTTATTAACGACATAGTAAACATCACCGACCAAGCATCGTTTTTTATTTATGCAGACGACACAAGTATTTTCCTCTCAACGAATGACTGCGATTCCCTGATAGACAAAGGAAACAATATTTTATGCCAACTAAACACCTGGACAGAACTAAATGGGTTAAAAATAAATGTGAATAAAAGCAAGGCTGTTATCTTCCGACCAAGGAATAAACTTCTGCATACAAATAAAAAGCTACTACTTAATTCAGAGGAGATTGAGATAGTAGAAAAATTTAAAACACTTGGAGTCGTCTTTCACGAAACAATGTCATGGGACCATCATGTAGATACTATCTTGCCTAAACTCGCTCGAGTCGTGGGACACCTATATCGCCTGAAAACAATGCTTCCTTCGAGGATTAAGGAGCTCATATACAAATCGTTGTTTTTGTCCCATTTAAATTATTGTCACCTTGTCTGGGGCATGACCACTCTGAATAATCTAGACAAAATTTATCTACTTCAAAAGAAAGCGATAAGGTGCATATTCCAGCTTAGTTTCAACCAGCATACAAACCAGTACTTTGAAGATGCATGTATTATGAAAATTTTTGACATCTATAGTTTTCAACTGCTTTCGAGATATAAGAAGGAGCTACTTCGTCATACTGATTATTTGGGGAGACTGGCCTCCCTAACGCCGAGCGAGAAGCTGTATAACACTAGACAACACTCCCCGTGGCAGACTAAAACTCCAAGAACAAACTACGGATTACAAATGATTGCCTTCCAGTTGCCTAAACACCTAAACACGTTACATCATAAAAATATTGACATAATTAGTACGCCGATCCGTGACCTTTGTAAACATTTCCTGTGTTTCAAAAATTAGTCTGCTTTTATATTCTTTTCATTTTTCCTTTTTATTCAGTGTTTGCATCAAAAGTTTGTAGTACTAATTTTGTTATTGTGATACTGTTGCACAATATGTATTCTTTGTTCCGCTGATGCCTTTGTATATGTAGGGGCCGAGGGCTCGTCAAGCCTTGCTGGCTTTTTTCCTCGGCCCTTTTCATCGTTGTGATGAATAAATCTCTATTATTATTATTATTATTATTATTATTATTATTATTATTATTATTATTATAAACCATGCTTTATTTTCATGTCCAAAACTCGAAACACTCAGTAAAAAGCATTTTGCAGTTTTTTACAATGAACATGTACCATTCCACCCAACATTACTATTAGGTGAAAAGGCACCTGTTCAGATTTTGCAGGTTTTTAAGTTTTTAAACAGAGCAGATTTCTTTAAAAAATTGCAGATCTGATAATATATAGTCATTTTATAACAGGAGACTTTTTTAAGCACACCTCAGCCAATTTCTCATTCCTGAGAAGGCGGCTGATGTCTTTATTCGATTGGTTGAGAGCCTCGACATCCTTGCGCAGGCAAGGATGACTGCAGAGGTTACCCGACTTTCTGTACAGCTTTCACTAATGTCCATTACTAAAATGTCTTGTGTTCGGCATCACTAGGAAGTAAAACCTACATTTTGGGCCGTCTACACCACTGATCACTTTTCAATTTTCATAAAATTCTCGAGAAAATTGCTATATACCTGGTGCTTGGCGCATGATGGCCTTAGCTGCCTATGTGCCATTAAATCTAACACAAATAAACAAACAAACAAACTCTCGTTCTCGACTCGCTTGCACTCCATGCACCACCTACAAAATGGTGAACTCGTGAGAGATGCGCCAGTCTCCTTCATTGGATTCTTTTTTGAAATGAAGAGATGGGGATGACTCTTAATTTGCTTGAGCCTGTGTCCCGGACTGCTGCCACCTGTTTTCAAGGTCACGCGTATGGGGTATTTGTTTCAAGGGCGCTATGGGGCCTTCCATTCGCCAGCATGTGTCGTTAGCTTATCCCCAGTAAATAAAAATGTAAACCAGACGATGTTCTTTCTTCATGAGTTTCAGACATTGCCATAGAGGAAGAGTTGCTCCTCGGGCTCTCCTGCTTTGTGTGCAGAGCAAGGTGTGAAAACGAACTCAGTTAACGGCTGTTTTTTTTATGTTTGTGCAAAAGCTGACATCCGGAATTTTTAAAAGTGATAAATTTTCATGCGGCGGCGGTGGCAGTTTCGACCTGACCCTTCCTACGGCTTCGCTGCTATGCTGCACTCCTAGCACGAACCTCGTCCGAAACAGCCGTTGAAGGTCCGCCCTGTTAGCATTGTCGCGGCACAGCGCTGCTCTGCAGCCTTCGTCATCGGTCGTACCGCGGCGGCAACGCCGAAGCGTTCTGCGCGAGTCCGCCGTCGCCTTTCGCTTCGGTGCTGAGTGAGCTTCTGGTGGATGTGAGCTTCTGGAAATTAGAGGTGGGAATCTGTGATGGTGAACTCTAGAGGGGTGTAGAGGGTGGCTATGCATGGAGCGCCTCTCTGCGTTACGCATTCGGCTTCATTGATTGTTCAAGGAGCTCCCGATATCGGTTCTCGCCAGAATGAAGAAAACCAAAAATGGTCCTGCCTTACCTCAATAGCTTTACTTAATTAAGCTACATGCAAGTTAGATGCGCTAGCATGTTTTCCTTTGTTTATCTTTGTTTATCTGTTCAGCTTTTTCTTTTATTTTGAAAATTTGGATTTCCCCGATAAGATCTTGCTGTCGTTCCTCGGCCATCTAGTATGACACCTGTATATGGACGCAACCACTTTTCGCACTCGTTGGTGTTCAGATCGCCATGCACGTCATTCGGTCTCGGATTCTGTCAAAGGTCGCGGGGTCCTATCTAGTGCTAGCGGACAAAAATGGCTCCTGTTTGTTCTCAATGAGCCGTTTAAGTGTGCGGACTTGAACTATGAAATTATAAAACATTCGCGGCCAAACATACAGATTGCTTTTGATGTGGTGTGCTTTCAGACGCCAGTATAGGGACACTATTCGTGAAAAAGTTTTTGGCGGAAACTTCAAATCTCAGGCATCACGCATTTCATAAAAGTTCGCACCACTTCTGATTTTCTCGAATTACAGCAGGAGAAAAACCATGGATTTATTTACGCAATGGTTTATTTAGAACTGTGTGCTGTTCGACAAGATCAAGGCCTCAAGCTACGTCACCGCCGTGAGACTGGCAGCAAGTGTCCTTGTCAATACGGGAGCCGCGGTTCCGGTCATTCATGAAACAGTGTGCCGTTCTTTGAGGAAAGTGGCGTCGTTATTTTCCAGTCGGTCGCTCTGCACTGCTAGCTAAAATAGAACCGCCCTTTTGGCTATATGCACGGCGCTGGTCGTAACTGAACACATTGTATACGCCGTTGAATTCTTGGTCCTGTTGTACTGTTTTCATGACGTGATTCTGGAGTAGGTCTTCTTGTCGCAACACAGAATCGTGATTGACGGCGCACACGTTTAGATGGAATTTTCTGTCCTGTGTGACGAGCTCCACAACAAAACGCACTCCATTCGTAAGCACAAGCTCACCGTCTCTGAAGACACCGGCGTAGCACAGGCATCTTCAGCGCTTGTTTCGCTATCGTGTACTGCCGTATCGGGTTTTACTTACTCCGTCTGCTTATTTTCTTCACCTCAAAAACCTGCCGCTGGGGTCTGCTCTCCTCGATGATCAGAGCAGTCAACCGAAGATGTTCATCTGCAATCCGTCGCATTGGAGTATACACGTCTGCAGCGTGTCGAGCGCCCTCCCTACTCCTGCCTATCGTCTGTCTCACCGAAATGTTCTCTAGGCATCCGCCAGCCCCCCACTCAGCCCTCTGCATTCATATTCTGCGCCTGACCCGTTGCACAACGACCTTTTTCCGAGACGTCAGAGACGATAAACCCCCTTTTGCCCGCCGTGGGCGCCCCTCGGCCATCCCGCACACATTGCGCTTCGCTTTCTCCCTGCCCAGAATCCTTCAAGCCGGACCTGAAATGCCGCTAGTCTTATTGGGACCGGTTCTCACCCACCTTTTAAGCAGCGACCATATCGTACGTCTGCGGCAGAGGTTAGCGTGATAAGCGACAAGTTTAGGGCATGCTCCAACTTGGTGTTTAGCACAGTGGTACCAGCACACTTAAGTTTCATTAGAGGGTTCATCTTTTATTTCACTTATTTTATTAATTTTTTTATTCATGCCAATAGAAGGAAACAAGCGTTAGAACGTTTTTTATGTTTTAATTCAATTCCATGACGAAATGTTCAACACATAAGCGAAAGGTAATCAGCTACCTGCCATACAGCCAAATCTTTAGAGTGCAGGGGAGCCGGCAAGTTATAGGCTATACCTTCCGTAGCGTAAAACCGTCCTAGATTTCTGCGCACTCTTCCTCTGTCAAGCTGCTGAAACCTGACGAAGTTTTAGGCTCCTGCTTTAAGCGTTGGAGACAAATTTTGTCGGGCATATTTCAGCCACTTCTCGTTCGCGGCCGCATAATCCCACTTAAAGCATGCACTCTGTCTTTTTACTAAGTATTTTGACTAAAACTGCAAGATGCGCATGCAGGCAGTAAGTATCCCCCGGTTCTCACTAAACATTTGATAGGACTACTGGCTACCACGCTCCCAAAACTACCGCTCACTTACACTCCGCTTACAGGTTATTGAAGCGAAAAGGTTCACTACGTTATGTAAAGCACTCGACACGTAGGCCGGAGAATGACCTTAAACGACCTTCAGCCATATGACCATATGTGGTATACAGTTACGGCGCCGCACCCTTGACCCCTGACCTTGACCAATGACATTAAGTTGACCTTTGACTTTGGGTGACCGTTGGCGTTGACTTTTGACCTTAAGCATATCCGATGGGCTGATGTGAAGCCACGTGGTGACATCCGATGGGGGTGTCGTAAGTCAGTGTGATACCACGTAATAGCCGCGTAGTCGTGTAAGTATATATATGGAACGACTTTCGCGAGCGTGTAGCGGAGCCGCCACGGACGAGCCTCAGACGCTAAGCAAGCGTGCTTGCTTTTCGCTGAATTTCAGGGTTAGCCAAGTTAAACCACGGCCAATTTTTTTATTACGCATAATTGCCTCAATAAAGTACTATTTGCCAACGCTACTTTTCACAGCAATATTAATCTTTTCCAGGTGAACGAAGCGCTGTCACAATGGGGACTCGAAGAGTGTCAGGGCACGAGGGCTGGTAACCTGTCAGGTGGACAGCGTAAGAGGCTGTCTATTGCGCAGGAGATCGTCAGCAAACCACCCGTCATCTTCCTCGATGAGCCGACGAGGTGAGCAACTCGCTAACGTATTCGCCTTTCTGTAACAGGCGTACACTGCTGACGGAGCGGTGTTTTTACAAGATCATAGTTTTATTTGTTCCCGATCGAGACGCATAAAATTTTCCACACTCCCTTAAAATCTTGAAGCGCTCAATTGCGAACGCTCTCCTGGCATTTGCAATTAAAGCAATTGAATATAAATGATAAAATCAAGGATAGCGACGAGTTGTTATGTTCCTTCTCCCTTGCTATGTTGTGGTTCGTAACCTACGGTGTTGAGGTCTGTTATGGTTGACCTCACTTTCAAGTGCCCAAAGAAATTCGCCAAAATTAATCAGCCTATAACTTCTCACTGACTGCCATATCCGTAAATATTAATCACAGGGCACAGTGGGAAAATAACGACTGTTGATACTTTTTTTCTGGGTGCAGCTATCATGTACACTTTCTACTTCTGGAAGTAATATTCTCCTGCACCCTTTTTCTTTACTCATCAGTGGCCTTGACTCCATCACCGCACTTCGCAGCGTTTCTGTAATGAAGTCTTTGGCTTCAGATGGCCACACAGTTATTTGCTCCGTCCATAACCCAAGTGCGAAACTCTTCTCTTACTTCGATATGGTAAGTGCACTTACAATTATCTGCATAAACTTATAAAAATGGTTTGGATTTCTAAAATATTAAGCGCAGCCTCAGCAGCTATATTGGTGCGAAGCTCTGTAGTGTTTTTTTTTTCATCATAACTTTCTGACGCTAGAAGCGACCGCGTTTACCCCGCAAGATATTAACCACGGGCAGCCGCAACACTCGAGGTTGCTGCAAGTACTTTCCATGCTTTGTCTAGGAAGTTCTTCGCAACTTTTTAATGAACGCGGCCGACAGCAGCGGTGGGTCTGTATTTCGAGGACCGCCAAGAAAACTTGTTGCAATCGCCCCTGTAGAGTTACCTATTAGCTGACAGAGGTCAGTCAAATAATTAGTTTTCTTTAAAACCTTTCAGCTATATTCTTTCGTACCTGGCTGTCGTAACCATTACGTGACATCTGGTGGACGCGTCTGGTGTACTAAGTACTCCCCCTTCCAGTGGCCGCACCAGCCCAAGTCCTCTTCCAGTGCACAACGGAGAAGCCGCCTCACCTGCACGCTCTAAAGGGTCGGTTCGAAGCAGCCGCCACCTGCTAGGGATGCCCACACAACACTGTCTTCCTCCTGAGAAGATAATCCACACATATGAAGCCTCTGCGTCGACCATGACGACGCCAACACCTGCGGTCATTCTAATAATAATAATTGGTTTTTTGGGGGGAAAGGAAATGGCGCAGTATCTGTCTCATATATCGTTGGACACCTGAACCGCGCCGTAAGGGAAGGGATAAAGGAGGGAGTGAAAGAAGGAAAGAAGAGAGAGGTGCCTTAGTGGAGGGCTCCGGATAATAATTTCGACCACCTGGGGATCTTTAACGTGCACTGACATCGCACAGCACACGGGCCCCTTAGCGTTTTGCCTCCATAAAAACGCAGCCACCGCGGTCGGGTTCGAGCCCGGGAACTCCGGATCAGTAGTCGAGCGCCCTAACCACTGAGCCACCGCGGCGGGTACTCTTCGCACCCCTTGAACACCCGACCATCAACGGCATTCCATGTCAGGATCCTTTTGATCGAGTAGCTCCTTGCAGCAGGTGGGACGATCTGGCAAATTTCGGACACGCTTTCTTTTTTATTGCGCTAGCAGTACTGCCCGCAATGGCTGTTTTCGCCGGTGTCTGTCCGAAGCAGCGCCCCGACTTTGAAGCGCGAGAGAAGTACGTGCGGACGCGCACGTCAAGCGGTTCAGCCAATGAGGAGGCGGTGCATTCGCACAGCTGCAGCCAATGAGAGAGCCGTTGTATCACAGCTGCGGCCGTGTAGCGCGTGCAAGCGCACCTTCCTCAGATGGTGTGACGATTTATTCTTCCTGGGGACTCCGCACGGGGCGGACGCAGGTAGCTCGCGCTCCCTGAAGCAGTGCTAGCGCACCTATTTCGCATTGTTTTAGATATGAAAATCTGCTGTAATTTTTTTTTGTCTTGCAAGACTCTCCCCGGATGCGATATAAACCTATCAAACTTCTTTGAGGTTGGCCGTATTTAAAAGTGAGTTTTTGAAGGGGCTTACAAGTACTACTCCGGAAGAATAAGCTGAGGTTTTCCTGCAGTTTCGCAACCAGCACTCGAATGAAACGGTGACTGCCTGCGCCGAAAAAAATGATGCGCATTTTTAACACGCTGATCCCGACATGACTCAGGTGAAAAAAGGGAACTTTTTGACACCGTACTTTAAAGAACCACCTTTGGCCGGACTCTCTCGTAATACCTGTAATCGTGACCGCCTTCGAAGCTACAGTAGCTGCTTTACGTCCTCTTCATAGCTCCGACAAATGCCTGATGCCACGCTCCGAATCGTAACCAAAAAATCACAGCCACCCCTACCGAACGTCGACGCGAGAACGGGAAGCCATCGAGTAAAGTATGGAAGAAATGCTGCCGGACGACGTCACCCAGCTGTAAGAGAGACAGCACGTGGGCATAACCAGTGACAACCTGTGGTAAATAAGAAAGATGTCACACCTTTATTTTGCGTTCTTCGTCGTTGATTGAACAGCGCAACCAAGAAAGTAGTGTACCAACTTTCGAGGATCGACGACGCACTATAGTCACTCTTTAAAGCAACCCACTTCTCCTCGGTGGACCTCAAGGCGGCTTACAGCGACAAATCAAAGGCAGCCAACGAGACCGTGGGAAGACCACCTTCAATACGCCTAATGTCCTCTTTTCTGATAATGCCATTTGAGTCGTGCTCCGCGCCAGCAGTTTTTTAATGACCTACCGACAATATGTCACCATGCCTCAAGTGGAAAACTTGCCTCGTGTACCCAGTTGACGTTTTTGTCTTGGCCACTAACTTTGACCAATGTCTGAAGAAGCTGCACCCAATACTCGAAGCTATCAAGCTTTCTTGACCTACCCTGAAGCCAGGAGAATGCCGCTTCACCTAGGAGGAGCTGCTGCTCCTGGGCCGCATTTTAAGAAAGTATATTAATAAGAATGCAAGCATCATAGGCCTGCGTGGGCGCCATACTTGTACAAAAGGGCAACGAAGAGCAAGCCGCTCTCCGGCTAAAGCCGAGACAAACTATTCGCCCATCGAGGAGTGCCTTGCAATAGCCTAGGCCACATCGAAATTCCACCTTTACTTGTAAAGCACATCTTTCAAGATTGTGAATCATCACCGGATGTGCTTGCCACACATCACCTTGTCAATCACCTAGAAAACAAGACAACTTCTACGTCCAGAACGCTGAAGCGGTAATTATCGTACTTCTTACAGAAAGACGTTTTCGTAGAGTACCCCGAGCATAGGAATACCGCACAACTTTTTGTTGAGCCCACAGGGCTTCGAGAAACAATTATGCCGGCGTCACACAGAGACTCCAAAGCTCGGCACATTGGGTTCACACTCAAGCGAATGCAGTGCAACTATTACTGGCCATTGTTATCCGCAGATGTCGCAATTTACACGAAAGCACTCCGTGACTGCCGGCGACGAAAGACTTCACCGACCGGACGAGCTGCGCTTTTGGTCTCCATACCATAAGCGGCAAAATCCTTCCAACAGATCGGAATCGACCTTTCTGGCCCTTTCCCAACGTCAACATCTGACAAGAACATCATTGTGGAGACCACATACTTAACCCCCGCGCTGTGGCGAAGCAAAAACCCTGTCGAATGGTACTGCAGCAGAAGTCACCCAATTTTTTTAACTAGCGGGTTCCAACGCGCGATTTTTCCCCGGAAATTATCAGCACGGGCAATAATTATTGTGGGACTATAAAAAAATGAAAAATAAAGTCTCTCTGCCCGTGCCACTTTCTCATCACGGACAGGGGAAAAGCGTTCGCAGCGAATCTGGTGCAAGCCGTTTTGCACTATTGTCAGTCATAACACCGGAGGATAACTGCGTACTATCCGCACACCAAAGGCCTTTCTGAGCGTTTCATAAAGACCACCGTAAACATTCTTGCCATCAGGTGACAATATATGGGTGGGGATATCCATTCGTCGCTCAGGGCTGAGAAAAAAGCTTTTGCGCCGCTACTTCGATGCGTGCAATATTCATCGTCGAACTGGAGAACCTGACTGCGAAGGCGTTCCCGACGGAGTGACACTGTTTATATAGTGGAGCCGCGCACCCCCAGATTTAGAAGTGATGCGCGTTGTCTGCCAGAAGCCATGTTATGCGAGTTCATGAACATTTTGTGTTTGCATTTCCTGCGATTTTTGCACCTTTTTTTCGTTCTGAGGCATCGGGCAGAAGCTTTGTATTGTTTGTGAGTTCATGCTCAAATCCGTCGGCACGCTCCCTAATCAGGTTTTTTTTTCACTCTAGAGACGAGCATACTTTATTTTTGGCAAGACTTTGGCCACGTGAAACTACAACATTCAAGAGTTTCGTATGTGCTGTCCGCCCCTGTCTCGAAAGTTCATCGCCACCCATGAACTGAGCTCTGCGGACTGTAGCAGTGATTCTATTCATCAACGATAGCCGAGCACGCTACCTGACATCGCCGCTTTTTCCCTATTTCAGTTTGTAGGCACAACTTAGCGCAATAAATGTTTTTTAGATACTCAGCTGTGCTATTGGTGAACCAAATGTACTCAGTGGCATGCAAAAGTATATTCCACGAATTCTGCCTGTATTGTTTTGTACGGTGAACCTTTCTCTTTTTTGCAGCTGTATATGATATCCGGAGGTCGCTGCATCTACAATGGCTCAGTACAGGAACTCGTGCCTTTCTTGGACTCTCAAGGTCTGCACTGTCCCATTCACCACAACCCAGCTGATTACAGTGAGTAGGACTATGGGCAATGTTACATGAAGAATGAAGAATCTATCTTTGGAGATATGCAAACTTAAATCAGCAAATATGGGATAAAGAATGGAAAGCACTACCCGGACATATATGGAAACCCATGATGTACCACTGCGTACCTCGCAAGCAGGCAGTGTGAAGAAATAATTTTTTTACTCGTAGCATGCACCATGCTAGTTCATGGACCTGGAAACCTTTTATCAAAAACAATGAAGTTACATAAGTGACAAAAAGAAATGAAAACAACGCAGTGCCCTCGCACTCTGTTCGTATTTTTTTTTATCTCGTCAGTGCGTACTTGTTTTGTACCAACTATGGCAAAACCTTATGATCTATTGAAACCTGAAACGTTCATCTTTACTTTTGTACAGTTTTATCCCACCATGGTAAACTCCCTTGTAGCAAAACACCCAGACATATTGAAGTGCAACGACGGTCCTATTTTGCCTTCGATGGACGCCTGCACATTTTTCTTCATTTTAAGTAAATGAATTTTTGTTAACTAAATATCTATAGCAAAGAAGGTTTGGTCATGGCGACGTACTTTCCCCGCAAGGATGACATCGCGACACCAGCACAGTCAAGGACACCTCAGGAAACCAGACTCGTAACGCCGTAGTCGCAAGCAAACAGTCGGAGCCAATTAGAGATCGAAGCCAATAAAACTGGCTTTGAGACGGTCTAAAAACAATATTAGTGAGCAGCGAGAAGAAGCTACCTTTTCGGATGCCGTGGGCAGTCAAACAAAGCGCGTGACGTGCATGGAGAAATAAAAAGAAAAGAAAGAGATGCTGCCTTTGCACCTGGAAAGAAAGCGGCGCGGGCTGCTGAGGAAAGGAAAGAAGCAGTAAAGATGGGAGGTGTATGAATTGAAAAAAAAAAAAATAGTGAACGGTGACAGGCAAGAAGTGGAGGCGCGTGGGGGGGGGGGGGGGGGGGCGGAGGGGGGGTCTGACGCGCTTGGTTGCGTCACACGCGTTTCTTAACTATCGATTTAAATGACGCTCAGCTCGCCGAAGGCAACGCCGTTTTCATGCAAAGGTTTCGTTTTCTTATAAACTCAAGCTCCCTCCCTTGCGTGACTTTATAGTACTTCCAGAAAGGTAAATCTAAAACTTAGTATGCAGACAACCAAATGATGTTCAACAGGCTAGCAAGAGTACAGCAGTTTTCAATTGGTAGCGAGCTTCTGGAAGTGTTAATGGAATATCTGTACTCAGAGAAGGTAGTGACCGCAGATCCGGATCAGGAGAGTGAAAAAACGAATAATAAGAATAGGGTAGACCGTATTTGGCAGATTCTCTCAGATCGTGAGTGGCAGTTTACCAAAATCACTCAAGGGAATAGTATATAGCAGCTGCATCTAACCGGTGCTCACGTGTGGGGCAGAAACGTGGAGACTAAAAAAAGGGTTCAACTTAAAGACAACTCACCCGGCTATGGAAAGGAAAAGTGATAGGTGTAACGTTAAGAAGCAGAAAAAGGGCAGAGTGGGTCAGAGAACAAATGCGGGTTAATGAGATTCTAGGCAAAGTAAAAAGGAAGAAATGAGCTTGGACAGGGCAGGTCATGCGAAGGTAAGATAACCGCTACTCCTTAAGGGAAACGGAGTGGATTCCAAGAGAAGGCAAACGTAGCAGGCGGCGGCAGAAGGTTAGATGGGCGGATAATATTAGGAAGTTTGCAGGCATAGGCTGGGCACTGATGGCAAGATAGGGTTAACTAGAAAAAGCATGACAGAGGCTATTACCCTGCAGTGGGTGTAGTCAGACGGATGAAGATGATGACAATGGTACTTTCAGAAGGCTTTCACGGAATCGAGATCATGATTTTATTAATATGTTGTACATGAGAATAAACCATAACCGAATAAGGGGATGATTATTGCAGGATGCTGGGTCTTTATAAGTGTTTTGTTTGTAACCGTGTGCTCAGTAAACAAGCAAGGTACTAGACAGCATTTTCAGAGCAATGTCATCAGCTGAAACTGTCACATTAAAGACATTATTATAGTGAAAATTCTTTCTAGTCGAAGCGAATTTACTAAAACAGTATTCTAGTGCATTGCCATTATATACTACCCAGCAGATACATACAACAGCCAGGTCTGAATGCTAAAAATTAGCGAAAGAAATTATGCTGATAAATTTATGTACCAAAATAAGCAGTTAGTGTGTCTTTTGCACGCGCACAAAGTTTGAGCATCGTACATACCCAATGACGTCCTTGTGCCGAACAAAGACTCACAACATCCACCATCTGGTTTACTCAAGATACCAACATTCACTGCATGCATTTAATCTACTCTCACAACTTCTCCTCGTGATCCTTGATACCTGAAGTGCAATCATTTTCCTCAGTCACAGAGATTGCCTGCGGAGAACACGGCGAAGTACAGAGTCAGCTTTCGAAGCATTTTACGCCACCATGCACGGACGCCAACACAGGAAATAAGATGCACCCCTCTGAGCCTCGTACATGCTACGGTGGCCGTGTCATGAAAAAAAAGGTGAGGGCTATTTTCCGCAGCCGCGCTCATGCGCAGAAGTCACATGGTCTCGATTGCGCACCGTCCTTAATGTCTGCAGCGGTCACTACGACGTAAGGTCAGTGTCAGTTGCATTCCGCTATCAAAAGAGTAGTCCAAAAGAATGGCACTGTCCTGCTTCAAAAACAAGACCCGTTTTTTCTTTAGTATATGCATAATCTTGAACCTGTTTCGAGTTTGTGGAGGAAAAAAACGCCTGTGAGATACCTCGCTCTAGGTGCATATGCCTAATAGAAGTATGCTGTGCTACTTCAAGCTGCGTCGACAAGCATGATTTATGCCTCCCGCTTCAATGCTTGAGGAAGGCTTCCAACCGTACTGTCAAGCCGGAATAAAACGTTAACAAGGCCTACGAAGAAAACAAAATATTCTGCCTTTATATTTCAGCTATACCAAACGAGCACTGTGATCCATGTTTGTGTGCTGTTGAGGCTTACATTTGTAAATCAGTTGCTAAACAATATCTGGCGGCAGAGTAGATAAATACCACACTGGCGTGTTAGCGTTTCAGTTCGGCTTCAAAGTACGTCTCATTTCCTCGGAGCCGACTAAACTCATGGTAGGGATGAAAGCATCTATATTATTTAATTGCTAATCGTAGAACAGCCGTGTCTATCTCTGCAGCATCATTCTGTCACCAAGGGTGAAGTTCGTCCGTGCGTTTGAGTAATTTTTGAGGTTACTCTGTTTGTTAGCGGAGGTTTAAAACAAAGTGGTGTTCAGTCTGCTTGTTGGTGTTTAAGGTAAGGACAAAAATGCATACATTTATCTGATACAATTATCTTTCGCAAAGTTATTTGAAATTTGTCAATTTTCAATGAATTTCATACAATCATGCATATCGCTTTTTGGTTGATATGCACCGCAGAGGCACTTAAGTTGTGTATGTAAAGTCGCGGCACACGAATATGTATATTTCAGGAGCTGCAAGCTGCTTTGTCACAACACCAAGAAAACGTCAGCTATTTCGTTCAGTTCCTTGTGCTGCTACGAAGATGCTTTCTTTGCATTGTCCGCAACAAGGTGAGTAGTTATTTTTATATCTTGTATCAGAACTTTCTTCCTGCGGTTATGTTCGCTAAGGCGAGGGGGAAGTGCCGAGTTCTTTAGATGACGCCATTCTTGGTTCTTCTCCAATGAAATTGTAGGCTAAAAAAGTTGCCCTTACTTCTGATAAACTGTCTGTATCTCTGAAAAATTGCAAATCTCTCCGAACAGCCCACCATTATGGATGCGCGAATGTTCGAAATGTTGAATAGCGAATAAACAATTTATATATTGGATTCGCCAAACTAAACAAGCAGTGCAGATTCAAAAGTATTCGGAACGAATCAAAACCTTAGTCGAGTTTTTGCGTAGTTTTCGAATTATTGGTACGAAGTTCGAAAAGCCACACCATAGTTTTTTCGGGGCCTTTTTCAAAAAACAAGACCCACTCGGACGTTTCACAGCATACTACCGTAATCGGTCTGTTTTTCTAAATTGGGCTACGTTATAAGTTTCAGCGAGACTTAGCAAACCCTGGCCTCATGCTCGGAATCAGAGTCCATGAATGAAACACTCGTCGCTCTTATCAGCCTTATTTGGCGCTAGTTTGCTCGCTGTATAAATCACTAGGAAGACGTAATTCCCCAGTGCGTGTGATATGACGGTCATAGAGTTAGTGTACTGGCATCTTGTTCCATGTCCCTAGTAGAGATTAGTGTTGCATCTTGCAACAGCTGTAGCTTGAAAGCTCCACCGCTAGCACTTTCGTGCTTCAAATCAATAGCCGTCTTGAAGGAGTTTTCAAAATCACACAAATATTTGAATCGTATTCGATTCGATATTAACTATACACTATTCGACTTGGTTCACTTAGCCACGAAAGGATAGCACACGACAAAGCAGCATGCGTGAAAACAGCGCACACAAAACATCACAGTGACAAACAGCACAGCGGAAATATAGCACGAGTCAAAACAGCGCACGAAAAAAACTGAATGACGTCAGAAGAGCACAGGGAAAAAATATCCCGACAAAATGCCGTAACTAAGTACGATGCGACTTGCCTGAAAGTGCGCATGGCAGAACTAGTGGTTATGCAGTCTTCGCTTAATTAGCTTTTTCTGTCTTATGCAACCACACTCCGGTAAACTGAAAAATGAAATTGGCCTGGATACCAGCCAGCTTTTGTTTTTTCTCTTTTACTTCTTCTCTCTAATCCATCTCGCCGCGTAAATTTTGAACTGATTTTAATTCTTACCCCACCGCATTTGCTCGTTTAACAGTCGTTGCGTACTCGGAATCATAACGAAGTCTTGATTCTTACGCATTAACCATACGACTCGAGCCACCAGGCGATACCTAAATGTCTGGTTCCGCAGTCGTACTTTATACAACTAGTTCATAAAGTGTTAAAAACTAAAAAAAAAAACATCTACATGAAACACAAAAAGTACATTCCTAAGCACCTAACCACTGAATCTAACATAACCTAAAAACGCCACTCGAGCCACCAGACAATACCTAAATTGCAGGTCGCGCAGTTGTACTTTATACAAACAGTTCATAAAGTGTGAAAAACTAAGGATCCTTGAAAAAAAACATGTGCATGAGACAAAAAAGTGCATTCCAATAAAAACGCTAAGGCGCCCGTGTGCTGTGCGATGTCGGTGCACGCTAAAGATCCCCAGGTGGTCGAAATTATTCCGGAGCCCTCCACTACGGCACCTCACTCCCTTTCTTCTGTCACTCCCTCCCTTATCCCTTCTCTTACGGCGCGGTTCAGGTGTCCAACGATATATGAGACAGATACTGCGCCATTTCCTTTCCCCCAAAAAACCAATTATTATTATTATTATTATTATTAAGCACTGCACCGCTGAACTTAACATAACCTAAAAACGCCACTGTCGTATGGCATCTGCCTCCCACCCAGCGGTTATGACTATTGTTGTTCACCTTTCCCTCAGCACTGCACCGTACTGTGTGCTGTTTTGGCGTCGTTCTACTGCTCTTCTGTCATTGTGCTTTTTTTTTCTGTGTTCTAGTTGGCACTGCATATGCTCTTTTTTCTGATACGCTGTTTTGTCGATGTGGCCTTTTTTGTGTGGCGTTCTGACGCTGTTTAGTAGTGCTGTATTTTCCGATGCAATCCCAATTATAGTAACATTTTCGAAGATTTCCAACTGCTCTTAACCAATTTGTGGTGCGAATTTGCACATACGGGGCACACAGTGCAGACTTTCTAGAGTTGTTTGAAAATATTTATTGCACGGTCCATATATATATGCCTTAACGTGCTACTGTGAGATTTGACATGTAGTATTGGCTAAACTATGCACTAAGTAATGTCTCGAGTGCGAAGTACGCCTGGCTTTCTCAAATTTTGTCCACAATCTGAGTCAGTCACGAAAGAGCTAGGCATGTTCAGAGGCTAGAAATTTCACAAAAAATTATATTTTCTTCATTTTTCTCAACAGGTTGCAACTCAACTGCGCCTTGCGGTGTACCTCTCTTTCGCACTGATGTTAACGGCCCTTTTCTATGGCATTGGAAACGAGGCAGCTAGAGTAGTCAACAATGTATCTTTTTTTACACTTATGATGTCCATGCTACTCTTCCAGTCAACAATGCCCACTGTAATGATCTGTGAGTATTTCATATTCTTCAGTGAAATCAAAGGGTTTGCGACGATCATCGTACTCGAAATAATCGCTTTATTCGATCAACAAGTAAACGTTATTCTTCGTAATATCCGTATCTATGATAAAAGAAGAAATATATGTTGAGCATACTTTCTATCACAGGGAAGAGTTTTTTTCTATATTCATGACGAGAAGGTGTGATCTGTCCAAACTGTTGGTATCTAAAAGTGCTTGTGATACGGTAGGCGGTCTCTGTTAAGGAAGGCAGAAACTTAGAAAACAATGGCCCCCATTGTACTCTCTCTCTTTCCACATCAAAGTTAGCAAGAATCTACAAGATCCGAAAAGTAGAAGTTGATCACTTACCGTGTGACCTATACACCCACCTCACAATCAACCAGCCGGCAGCCCCTCACGACTAGCCATGCGACTAGCACCCTAAAAATCAAGAGAAAAATTGAAGCTTTTAATCATCATAACATAACCTTCTGCTTCACGTCACTACCAGATGAGCTTCCACGGCCACGCGTCCTCAGCATTTCGTCATCGCTTTTGACGACTGACCACTCATATTTTCTGGGAGACAACCATGCCTACCTAAGTACTCCTAATTTTGTTTATTTATTAATGCTGCGGAGTGGCTTTGACTATAAGTAGGGTTGAGCACAAAATACACAATGAAATACCATAAAATACCATGCATACCCCTACCTAATTCCGCCAACTGCACCTGCGTCATACATAAAGCTCGCATACGACAAGTTCGTCTATGTTTCGTATGTAATCTTTAGAATATATGTAAATCCCTGATCCTAACTTTGTGTGCTGGCATTCTGCCAATGATTTTTTCAGTCCCAACGGAGTTGAGAGTCCTGTTACGTGAGCACCGGAACTGTTGGTACAAGCCGGCCATGTATTACATCGCCAGGGTCCTCACGGAAATTCCCTTCCTGGTAAGCGTAAGAAAAATATGCTCATGCTGGCACATTTGTTCGTGTGTTCTCGGAGATGTATTTCTAGCAACCGAATTGCATCCAGCGGCGCTACATTGTTCAGTGTTCGACCTTAGCTGCAACGTGTACTCTGAGCTTCGGTATCTTTCTAGAGCGCATAGCTTGACGCAAGCTTTGTTTTCCGCACATTTTTTGTAGCTCCTGGGACCGACCATGATGGTGCTCATCTTGTACTGGGCGACAGCGCAGCCGGCGGAGATGTGGCGGCTTGCCTCCGTGATTTTGCTTAGTCTTCAAACCTGCGCCACCACACAGGGCTTGGCACTGGTTGTGTCGGCCGCGTCCAGCGCTGAGGTGTGTACACGGACTTGCTGAAAGCATATCGTGCTTAATTGAAAGTTTTGCCATTGGTTTCACCAGTTCAATGCAATGAAAAAGGTTAACTTACAAGAAACGCTTCATTGGAAAGAGTCGGTCATTATCTCGGTTGGAAAAAACTTTTCACAAGTTACCTGGTTGATATCTTTAATTTTTTTCAGTGTACATGTCGCAATTTTATGTCAATGGTGGCCTTCCTCATTTTGCCTTCAAGTTACAATACTACTAATGCAAGCAACACACGCTCGACAGGCAACACTGTTGCATCGCAGTGTAAGGTCCTCAGCTTAAAGCCATTTAGGCGCGGGAGTTGAAATTTTTTATACGAAACTGCAGGTGGCAGCGGCAAGTAATCGGCAAGCACGTGCGTTCGTTCGAATGCCGTACAGCGTTGCCCACAGGAAACGCTCAAACCAGGAAACTTGTAGAGACAGCTTCATCATTTCAATACAAAGTTACTGAATGCAGTAAGAAAATCGTTTTCTTTTTTTTTTTTTTGCTGAGGTCCTTAACAACAACCTGCAGGTGGCAGTTCGGCGCTCATTTCTCTTTCTTCTGTGTTCCTTCGTCCGCGTCTTCTTGCGTTGGTAAAGCACCATGGAGAACCTACAGCGGTCGGATTTCATCACTGCCTTGTTTTTGTGAATGTTCTCTGAATTGAAGCGATAACAGACTGTTCGTAACGTACCCCACCTCAGTTCACTGACAGCATCCATCACTTTTTTTTTCCTTTTTCATTCATATTCAGGATTGATTGCTACTATCATTTCTTACATATCGATGACTAAAAGCCTCCTTTTATGTGGTGCATGATACAAAGTTAAAAACATTGAGAAAAAGCAAGGAAGTTTTTAAGCTGACGTAAGCCGAAATCACAAGACTCCTTTCCCACAACGTTATCTACACAGCAACTTTTTACAGGACTTCTTTCTCTATGCCCGCTCATATACACAGGAAAGCGTGTAGATAGATTTTTTTATATTTTGTCGAAAGCGTCGGCCTTGTAATAAACGGCCACTACCGACAAGTTTATGCATCGTACATTTGATGCGAAAACTAAAGATCCGTGTTACACCTAAGCGAGATTTCGGGAATTTTTCTTTAATGAAGGATATTTAGATATTGCGTTTGCATTCCGGATCCTCGAAGAAGTCTGTGGCGTTGTTCGTGAAAACCATAGTGGGCTTCTTCGATTGAGAAGTACCGAACTGATAGCATAGATTTTTTATGCATCCACCCTAACAGTAAATACAATCGAAGTCACGCAGTTATCATATCCGCCCTCTCCTTCTCCGCGCTAGGCACTACATTTGTACTCAGTGTGTAGCGTGAGTCGAAAGGTTACTGTCTATAGCATGGACCTTTGAGCATTTCGGCCATGTTTTTTATAATATTATTTCAAGAAGCGGCCATAATTTGCGCTGTAAAGGGCAATCAAAATTAAACTTTATCAAATTCTTAAAGTAAGACCCTTAGAGGTGCGTGTCATCCACCTCTGCACTAAAGTTAAAGTGCCGCGAGAAGGACACAAAGAGACGTGATAATTGTCAATCAGGCTCTTAATTAGCTGAAATATATTACATTTTTACCCGCTACCGCTCTCGTGAATGTTTATATTGGAAACATGGAGGTCGTAACATTCCTAGACTACTTCATTTATCGCAATTCTTCGTGAGGACGCGTGTTTCGAGATATTCGCCCCCAGAGTTTCCACTCATTTCGCGTCCTATGCAAATCGGTGGCAATAGAAGCGAAACTCCTGCCTAGAGTGATGCTGCTGTTGCGTCGCGGGTTTCTTCTATTTTGATATTCGAAAGTGAAAAGGAAACCGCTATTAGCTACACCTGTTGCTCGACGCTGTTTACAGACGAACGCCACGTAACGCCGAGAGAAGTTTCGAGCCGATCGTCACCGCCTTGCATGCATAATTACGCAGATTGAACTGAAAATATGGACGCGAATATCTACTAGCAAACAAGTGCTCGGACAATTCGACGAAATTTGATATTGCAAAAATACGACTGCTTCATAGTTAACATAACAATAAAAACATGTCTGCTAGTTAACTATAAAAACGTAGCCCGAGTCGCTCTGGGACGTTGAAACCGACAAAACCAAACCAACTCTTTCCTGTTTTCAGTGAGGCTTACAACAACTGTCGCGAAATTATGGTCGTTATTAGTGTTATATCCCTCAAGAGAAAAGGATACAACAGTGGCCTAGTGGCTGAGCATCCGCCTCGCATGCGGGAGGTGCGGGGTTCGATCCCCAGTGCCACCGGGTAACCATGGACCGGTGATACAATGGGTACAAGCTCTCCTTGGCCTGGTGCTCGGCTTAAGCAGGGTGAAATGCTTGGGAAATGGGTCTTTGAACCCACCTTGAGCAAACGAAAATACCTTGTGTCATGGCGCTCTTTGGCCGCAGATGCCCTTGCGCCATAAAAACTCACTATCATCATCATCACGCTTTAATGGCTGCCGGCAAGTGACGTGACGTCTCTTGCGAAAAGTCATCAACGGCTGCTAATGCCACCTCATTGTGAACACATAATAGAATTAGGTGTCCGTGTCAATTTTTTTTAAACAGAATGGTCGTGTGGGTGCAACTGCAGCATAAATTGGCGTAATGTGACTTGTTTGCAGACGGCGCTGTTCGTGGCATTGCCGGCTTCAGCACCGTCGTTCCTCTTCTGCGGTTTCTTTATGCCACCCAAGCTGCTTCAGCCCCCGGTGGCCTGGTTCACCTACACCTCTCACCTGTACCACGCCCTCCAGGGCATTATGTACGCGATCTACGGCGGCGGCAGAGGGGAGCTAGACTGCAGCGAAGACACCTTCTGCTTCTTCGCTGAACCCGAACAGGTTCTCATCGAGGCGGGGGCAGAAGACGCTTTCGTCCACGTCAAGTTTGGCATCTTGCTTGCGATGGACGTTTTCTACAAACTATTAGCTTACGTCATTCTGAGGTGGCGCTTGCGGATTAAAAAGTAGTCACCCTCTACAGAAGCCCGGCGACGTATGGGAGAAGAGAAAAAATTTGCCCGAAGAGAAAAAATGTTGCAACGCTTTCAGCGTGTTTGGTTACGGGGCCTTTCATTCGCAGACGTGGACGAACGTTCTGTTTCACCTTAAGTTATTCAGCTATGCAACAGGCACTTATCGAGTGATTTGCAATGATTGATTCATTTTATTATTCATTGAAAGCTTTGCTGAGTAGCAAGGTGAGTGAGCGAGGGAGTGAATTTTATTTTATGGATACATCATTGCTCCTGCGCGTCACGTGGCGAGTTTGTCAAAGCCGTATTTGTATGGGTTCCCAGAAAAAGGTGCAAAGTTGTCCGAACTCTTTGCAAGCAGCCATTATGTCGGTACTCTGACGCTATGGCACGTGGTCAAACACGGTGACGTTGCGCGGTGTTCATTCATGCAAACGATTGTGGTAATCTACGTTGCGGTCATATCTGCGCGTTTTTTTATTACGCATGAAAATGTGGCCCTGCCTATATATTAAATTCTGTTTGGTAGTGAACAAATTTATGACCCAATTACGAACCATGCTATTCAAAATTTCGCAGTGATGCGAGCGTAATTTTGTCCTTGTTTATCAATTTGCCCACGTTTCCCTCGCGCCCATTTCTCTTTTCAACACACTCATGCAGAAAAAAGTTCTTTGCATATTATTTATATCGAAAAACTGCAATGCACAGCCATCTTATGAGTCTTAATTAAGGGCTAATTTGTTCTTTATATACCACCCACCTGAGGAGGGTACACAGCAGAATGTGTGTGCTAGGCGGTACCCTTTTCAGAACAAGGGATGGAACGGTTGCTTACGCGTGGACGCCGTATTGCTCTTTCGATCATTCTCTGTTATCAGCGGCTTAGGAAGAGCATCACACGGCCTTCGGTAGGAGAGCTGCGCACACCTTCAGCTCTGTACACAAATTCACTGACTCCACTTATCTGTATGCTTATCGACACTGAAGGCATCTGACTAACAACCGGCAGGCTGCACGCGTGTTGGAACAATTATTACGAGCGTTCTCAACCATATGTCGTCTAAATAGTTTGTATGAGCCCTATGTCTTAGAAAAAATTCGTTGAAGGCACTTAGATATATCTTAACTGCGAGAAGGCGAACGCCGTTTGCGACTCATTGCACTGAGTTGAATTTTCCGCGCTTGAATTCATTTCACGACAGAGGAGAAGAGAAGCTGGCGCGAGCGTGGCGCCACCTGACCTAGGTCACGTGACCTAGGTGGCGATGTAACGGACGGACGGTCACCACGAGCATGAGCATTAAAGTTTATCGCCTTAATACTTGATATGCACACAAGTCTGAGCTGCACGCATCGCAGGCTAACATACATTAGCATAAGCGGCCATTGTTAAACGTGTCCGGAGAGGAAATTTTCCTCCCTTCGGTTTTCTTAGTTCCGAAACATGGGACGAGCCGGAAACGAGGCATAGGACGTTTGGCTTCCAGATAACATTCAAGAAAGGAACATTCAAGTTTATCAAAGACTTTGCCGTGAGAATAAAAGTGTTATGGTCCTGAGTTTTATCGACAACCCGAAACAGCCAGCGGCTATGCTTGCACCTTTTGTTGGATAAAACGACGTTACTTCTATGGGCTCGGCCACTGCGACTTTACATGAAATTTTCCTGACCCATATGTTGCACGGTGGTTAAGGTGTCGTGCGCTACAAAAGAAACGAAATTTGAAGCGTCGCCTGCTGCCTGCTTAAGATGTACACGGGCAAATGTCATCTCTACTACTGCATGAATTGTGTGCACTACATTCGCAGCAAAGAGCGGTAAGCAGCGGTAAGTAACAGACAAAAACAGTTTTATTCTTTTTTTTTTTGTAATAAAGAGTGTACTGGGCTCCATTTTGGTGTTTATTGGTATCTAGTTTTGTTGAAAAGCTCTGCGCCCATAAAATCGCAGTCAAATTTGATTATCAGTCGGCAATACTTGTGGCGGAGTTACCATTGATTAATCGTTACAGCAGTAGCGAAAACTTCCCTAAAGAAGATGAGCTCTGGCACAAAAATCTCGACGACGAAATTAGCTTAAAGAGCACTAGCACCCGGAGTAGTTTCCATGCTGCATAAATTTGCGTGCCGTATGAAGAAAATTGCTAAAGATTACGGCTTCTCACTCGTTTTATTTATTGTTTGTTGCTCCTTTAACGCTCTTCCAACTTCTCTTCTGTACGTATTATCGTCCTTCTATGGTCTCATGAGGAGATAAGCAGTAGTGTAACTAAATAAACTGTTCCCTCTTATCTCTAGCGACTAAAGAAGATATGAGTGCAGTGTACGAGTCGGCAGTGTGCGAGATTTTTCTCTCTTAAGGCAAATAGGTCGGCGTGACAGGCCGCGGTGTCAACTGTATAACGAGCCAACACAAAATTAAAAAAACGACGTAGATATTCAAACCTATCGTCGATCATCTACTTGCAAACTGCACTTCTGTGTGAAGAACTCAACAAATAAAAACCGTATTGCGCGGGACCTGCTGGACACTTTCATACAAATAAAAGGGCTACTGATCCACAGGCTAGCTAGGGACTCCTCAAATCCCACATTTATACCAGAGCGGGTTTTAATCAAAAGCCTAAACTTATGTTTTGTCTTTAGACTATGAAAGTCTCATATACGCATGGTGGAAATAAAACTACCGCGCCTTCCTTTCACCAGCAAGTGCAGCCTATAAATTCACCCCTTACACTGACTACTTAAAGAAACGCATGTATACAAATAAAAAATTTAAGCTTGACTTCGCTTCGCTTAAGCGCACTTGTGCAGAAATGTATTACACTTTTCAGGGGCTAAGAAAAGAAGCGCCAACAGAGACAAGACGTAAGAAGTGACACTGACAAGCGCTTGTCCGTGTCACTTCTTGCGTCTTGTCTCTGTTGGCGCTTCTTTTCTTAGTAGCATGCACCAACTAGCCCAGCAAAAAGTTATACTTGAATACTTTTCAGGGGCTTTGCTCAGTGACTTTGGCGTTTTGGTGCTGGCTCCAAGTTAGTTTGGTGCTGGCTCCGGGTTAGATCCCCGTCGGGTGGCCATATATCGCTGGAGGCGAGATACAGAAACGCCCACGGGTTGTCCGATGTAAGCGCACATTAAAGAACCTCGAATGGTGTAAATCTATCCGGAAACCCTCCACTACGGGTTCCCTTATATAATGAGTCTCCTTGAGACGTTAAAACCCCACAATACACAGTCTTGGAGGCTTCAACTGCGTTCCACAAGTCGTCCCGCCGTGCACTGTGCAGGCCTTCCCTCGACATGGTAGGCTTCACTCAGCCACAGTTCTTCAATGTCGCCCCAGGTATACTGGAACCGTAGTGCAATCCCGCGAGCTATTTTCGCCAGCAAAATTAGGGGATAACAAAATCAATGAAACAAGATAAAACGCTTCAAGCTCCTTGCATTGTGTAAACCAAAAGGTACGAGACCGAAGAATTTGGGTGGACGAGGAGCAAGTAACGCTTCGGTAGTTCCAAAAGCAGACAGCGCAAGGAAGGCTACTAACTGCTGGAATCGTAGAATAATTTCCTTTTTGTTTTTAACGAGCAACTCGTGTGTGCCCTCATATGACCGGGAAGCGCGGCGCTGCGGAACGCTCGACCGCCATGAAACTTCCTTTCATGTAGCTTAATGGGGAACGTGGCTTCCAAATCCCCAAAGGTGGCCAAGAAATGTTTTGAAAATTGCTGTATAAAATTCTATACCTTGTTTTTTTATGCTTTTACGAAGCTACATTGCGGAATCGACCGATAAAGTGCTCTACAAAAATTTTGTGAATTGCAGTGGCAATATATTGCGGGGAGACGCTCAAACAATGGTCGGTTTTCTTCGTTATAATTTTTTTTCCGTAAATATTCACCTTGCGAATTAGATTTGTACCGCGATTTTTTACCTATTTTGACCATGTTTGTTTTCTTGCATTTCCAGGACAAGAATGCAGGTTATGACATTATTTGTTTTTCTAATTTCTTAATTTTAAATTTCTGCTATGAATTTTTTTCACACTCTAGATACGTCAGCGGACAATGCGGTGTGAACATTCAAAAACAAAATTTGTGCTTTTCGAAAAAAAATTCCAAGAATGTCTTGACCTCAATCATGCCAATAGGAATGATACGAATGCTGAACAAACGTTCTGCCATATTTTCTTAACTCTACAGCCATTTCGCAGCACTCAGAGTAAAAATAATTATTAGAAAACAATTTTCTGTAGACAGAACAGCAAACTTTTCGTGAGAGTAGTCGTAAGATTGTTTCTAATAAGTGAGAAAAAAAAATTATTGAAATATATCAAGAAATAAAAGGGTGCTGAAAGCTGTGTCCCCGCTTAAATGCGTTTTTCGCAGCGTAATGAAATCATAATGAGGTCAGATTTAATTAAGGTTACTTTCATGCGCGTAGTACACACTTGAGAACAGTACTACCTCGATTTAGCATGGCAAAATAAAAACATAAAAACCAATATACAAGAAGAAGGACTCTTTGTTAATATGCTACCAACGCTTCTTTGAGATCGGGCACGACAAGAGCAATAGACTATTTTTGGTATTGCTAAATGAAGCGAGTGAAATATTTATCTTTTTCTTTCGCGGTTCGCAACTTTCACGTCTGAAAGTGGCGCTGTTTGAATACACTGGTCAGAATGTTGGTTGGATAAAATACCCCCCCCCCCCTCCAAAAAAAAAGAAAGAATTGCAATGTGGCGCGTCATGACAGTCAGTCGCAGACCGAAAAATGTCCTTGGCTGATACAGGAAATTATTTAAGCGACCTCACGGCTTTGCCCGATGAGTGTAGAGAGAACTTCGACCCCTCAGGGCGACGATGATAAGACGATAGCAAGGGCAAACAGCTTACAGAGGTCACCAACAGAATACGCGTCTTTCAAGGGCACCCTCGACGAGAGTCTTTGTAGCAAGAAAAAAAGAAAACACGTCGCGTGGCGTCCATACTCTCCCCCTTGCAGGTGTGCTTGCGAAACATCCAGCCTGCACAAAACGTTAAACGATTAATTATCTAAGCGGTTTAAAAACAAAAGTAGAACACAAGCTATCGCGACGGGTTATGAAGGGCGACGTTCACTGCGCCTCGGCCTGAGTGGCCTTGATGTTGTACCGTGAAGTTGTCGGGGAGAAGCACTTAGCAAAGCGTAGGTGTTTTTCAGGGCACCTCGGGAACGGGTATTGAAGGCGTTAAACTAGGAAGAATAAAGCTGCAAGAATTTTTAGCGTGAGAAAGTAAGATATTAACGACGAATATCTCTGCAGCCTTCAGTTCTTTGCCGACGTTTTTGCGGTAAGAAACCGAGGGGAACAATTACATCCAATGTTTTAGGAGAATGACAAGCGAAGTGAAGCTGCAAGTTTAAAACTGTTTTGATTAAGAGAAAAATAATTTTAAAGAATTCGGCAAACCATTAACAATTACGGAGAGATAATGAGATACTATGAGTATGTAGGAAGTACATATGTACTTAATAATCAAAACAACGCCCGATAAGGACATAGTAATTCATAAGAGAATAATGGTGGCGTATATTCGTGTGGCTGTGACTACTAAATTAGTATCAAGGGCTTATTAATCTCTCTGAAAATAAACGTACGTAATAGATGTAGCACACAAGACAAACAAGATATTGACATCGACAAGGCATACCCCGTAATTTCCGCTATACACGCTGCACTTGGTCTTCTGTGACAGGACTCAATTTGTGCTGAAAAACAGTTACTACATCACCTGCGCCCATTGCATAACCCCCAAGAGATATCTGTGCAGCAGAGCATAAAAAGGTATGTGCACGCAGAGAACGGTTAGCGCCAATCCTTGCAATAGAATAAGCGTTCGGAATTTCACGCCATATTCGGCGATACTGACAAAAAAAAGATATTCTATAGTTGGTACCTATAGAGAGTCCGCAAAGGGCAAGATTTCAATTCCCAAAAATGCTTAGCCTGCGGTCTGTGTGCCCGAAACTACAGTACCGTTCGGGAATGATAACCGGCGCTCTATTGGAAGGACACGAACAGTACCAAGCAGGGAAAAAACGTGATTGGAAGAAAGATATAGATGGCGTTTCGAGATTACGAAATTTGCTGGGAGCATGTATTCCTAGGCAGTGAATACGTGAACCAATAGAGGTCACGAGAATAGAAATTTTAGCTGTGATGGACTAACCTTGCTTAGTTGTGGTAATAATGGCTTCAGAAAGCAACTTTTCTAAGACATCAAGCTATTTGACGCAGCAAATAATGCTGAGAAATCTTTTTAATGAGTGGACGTGGTTCGAGACCCATAAATAATATCCACGCTGGCTTCATCGTGTTGCGCCCAACGCAAACATCTTGAGCGGATATGAAACATGCTCTTCTGATAAACCGATACAGTGTCATGAGCCATTAAACGTTGCGAAAATAGCCGAAGATAGCATAGGCCCATAATATACAAGAGCGAATGAAGAACAGTAAGTCAATGCAGATGTTCTAAAATCAGAGGAACACTCCTATTTACAGAACAATAGGCTCGAGAAAAAACGAGAAAACATATTCAGCGCAGCAGTCAAGGCAGAGGGAATCTTCTCGTAGAAACCAAACTCGTTCGCTATCTTCACTTCAATACGCACGGAATTATAATGCGTTTTCCTTTCATGGGACTAAGTCAGCCGTTGAACATAGGTGCTTCCAGTGACCAGGTTATTAAAGATTATATTAGCGGCATTTGTGGTGCTGCAAGTAGGCTCCACGCACAATGCAATAAATAGGTGACGGGTGATTCCGACATATTCTATTTACTAAGGCATCAACTTTAATGCATAAGTCAATGTAAACGAACGTGTAATTTTACAAAACTGCCAAAATTTCAGGGTAGTTCGTTATAAGGAGCGTGACAATACAGTTATTCGCAATGGTGTTTTTTTATGCTCAAGGTATTTGATGCAGACAAATTTCAGTCGTTGATGATTATGACGTGCATGGATAACGGCACCGTCAGTCCGTGTTTTCATAAATGCTCTAATCTTGGCACCTTTTAAGCATATTTTTCAGTAGCAACCGAGGACAACTAAACTCCAATGACTTATGGCTAATTATGATGGCATCATTCTCTGTTTTCAGGAACCACATTTCAAAAAAGAGGGGTCACTAAGTTCCTGTTAATAAGGTAGTCCTCCCTCTCTTCGTTTTCCCGATGCCGATTTGTAATCACTTGCAAATTACAGGTAACCTAACAGAATAGTTTGTACGCGTACAAGTCATGCACAGAAAAAGTCAATATTAAATTCCAGGTAAGCATAGCGTGACATTTACCTGGCCAGAGCACAAGTGAGAGAAAATGAATGAAATGTAATTAAACTCTAAACGTGTGCAACCTTTTACTATCATCCCTCGAAATAAATGTGTGGCCAATCGCGTTCGACTGTGGCATTTATTTTAATGAAAGCAGAAAGATGGTCAGACAAGCTACATGGCCACAAAAAAAAAAGAGAAGGCCTAGCAGCCCTCTCCTGGAAGCTGAACTGATTCCATTTTTAATCCTATATATAGAGCCTGATGTTAAGTGCTGCATAATCGGCTTTCATCCGAATGCATACAGATGAAGTTTATCTCTTTCGGATCTTTTTTTTCATTACAGCGTTTCTGAGAAGCTTAAGCTCGAATAGGCCTTTCGCATCAAACCGACCATCGACTGGCCTCAGAGCAAGGTCTTTGTGCGTCCTTGCTCCGCGATGACGTTCGTATTCGGCTCAGTGAGTGAAAGTTAATATAAGCAAATAAAAGCAACGCTACGGACCTTATCTACCTCACTCAAGGTTCAATTTCGCGCAAAGCAGTCTCGTACAGATTATAGCCAATGATATGTCCAGCCCAAAAAAGGGGGAGGGGAGGAAGTGCGACATATACATCTGTATACCCTTAGCCTTCTCTCACTTTTTGAAGGCTGCTAGCCTTTGTAGGCTGTTCGAAGCCAGAAGACCAATGGAGCTGGCGGTTCGAAGCCAAACGAGTGAGTACCTCGTCATGCCTTCTAGCTGACGATGCATCTTCTATCTTTAACCAGGATGCGTGTTATTTTAACCTTTATACACAGTTGATTACGTTCTTTACCCGTTCAACAACCTCCCTCAACCATATCCAATAACTCCATGCTTTCAGACTCACTGAGGCAGCTTACAGTGGGCTATGTCTGGTGCGCACCAACCATAAATGACCTCAGCCAGCAGGTCACATGTGCACTCCTCAACGTTTCATGATCTTTCTTATTTTTGCAACAGCTGACCTTAGGCAAGTTCAAGTAAACAAGGCTTTACAGACTTACTTATTTGCGTTCATCCCAGAAGCACGCTGTCGCAATTCAGATAAGTAAATAAAACTGTTATTAGTTTCCGTCGGTTCTTTTTGCTTGCTCCAGCTCTGTTAATATAGAGTGATGGCAGAAGGCTGAGTTTAGGCTGACAATATCTGTTTTTTGTATAACACCTTTTTATCAATATATAGAAACGTCTGCGCGTTTCAGAACCGCAAAAGCAACTTAGATCTACTATATTAGCTGCAATGCAGTTAAATGTAGATTTTCATTTTAAAAACTTTAATTGCAATTATAATAGTCACATTTGCATTTACTGCTCCACCTAGCGACTTTGTCGCTTTCTGAAGACTTACAACGCAGTGGGCATTTTTTTTTCGGGAGGGGGGGGGGGGGGAATTCAGTATACATACGCTAAAAGGTCGGGAGGTTTTTATAAATGTGGCATTATTTACAAATGTATTACCGCCAATAGCCCAGCCTAGACGATTATTCTGCGTGCTTCACTTTTACCCCAGCAGGTCAAGTTGACTGAAGGGCAGAAAAATTATCGCTGCAAAGCAGGGAATTTTTCAGTTTTCCAAAGAATTTCTCAAGGTAGCAGCGCCAGCCCATTCTGTCTTTAAATGCGCGCTACTCTGGAAGTGATATTTTTCTCTTTCAGCTTCTCATAAATATCTTTTAAGTATGAACACTTATTGCGCATATAGCATAACGTGTAAAATAGGAATATCGTCCTTGTAGTTTCAATACAATTAGCGCAGATATATGACGAGATAGAGGTTCGCGCTTTCTATGGTGCATCCACTGCAAAAAAAAAAAAAAGAACCCTTATTAGGGTAGCGACATCATCCTTTCAGAAAATGAACCTAAATGTTCCCGTGTATTAACAGACATTGGTCATGCTGATAGATACGATGTTACCTAGTTTTGTTACGTAAACAACCGAGCATTTCTGATGTGCCTGAAATCGACCTTGAAACAGCCCCTGGCCAAAATGTATTATTAATTCAGAGGCAGGGTAATGAAGGGTTGAACCTACAATTAATCTTACAAGCAAGGATGATGCAGCAATTGCTCCATCTCTGCCTCATAACACGCGCTATCCCCATTACTCCAAAGACCACTTAAGTGCAAGTGCTTTATAGATGCCCATGTTTCCTAAAGCCAAGCACGCCTTGATTCTATAGGTTTCAGCAAAATTGCAAAGCGTGCCATCGAAGATGGCGCTGACTTTTGCGATGAAATCCCACTGCGGAGTCCTCCGGGAGTTGAGCAGAATGTGAACATCTGCTCAAAGCCTGGCGTCCTGAAGGTCGACATGGAGTGCAGCGCGCCGCTCAACGACGGTGGCCCTAGCAACAGAGTCACGCTGGAATGGACGAGCATTTCGTATGCTGTCAAGCAGGGCAAAGGTGCGTAATGTAATGCATAGTTTTGGCATAGCGCTAAGCTGTATTCCTACGCTGACAGATACGATGTTACCCAGCTCTACCCCATAAACAACAGAGCATTTCTGATGTGCCTGGAAAACGTTCAGAAAACTTTCTGAAAACGTCATGTAAAACGTTTTCGTGCTTCTTTTTTTTCGCTTTTTCAAATATTTGAGCGTTTTTTGACTGAAGCGGTCTTTCCTGCCACTCATAACGAGGTTCATGAGCTAGCTGAGCAACAGGCGAAATGCGCCCTGCGCCAACTACGATCAATTGCAACTTTACAATGCAGAAGAAGACCTTCGGCTTCGCGCGAGTTTTATGCGTCACGCCAATTAGAAACACTTCCCATAATCTCTGCTGCCTCCACAAAAAAAAAAACATTATTTGGATGAGTCAAGGAATGTAACACTGAGGCGTCAGTACTCGGATAGCTCCTTGGTCAGCATAAGACGTTTGGGAGACCAAAACAACATTTGTACTTCATAAGAGCCCGACGTGGAAGAGCCAAGCTGTCATTTTATTACAAAACGAAAATTCACGCTTCTTCCCACAAATTATTGACCAATAGTTACCATTTTGTGCGCGCTTAAAAATAAGTGTCAGGACGCTTGCCCCTGTGGTAATGTCAATTGCAGCTATATAGGCAGGGGTGTGCCAGATGCTATGCCACTTCGATTGTTTAGTGCCTCCCGGTAGGGGCACTACCTGCTGGGGGCTACCTGCTGCGTCTATGCCAATGCGCTCCGATAAGCGCCAGGGGCGCGCTGCAGTCATTACTGAGAGCCTTTTGCTAAGAATGTTGGAGAAGCCAGATGCAAAAACCATTCATGGGGATGCGTGTGGGGGTGGGGCAAACATCACCTTGAGTGCTATGGCTGTAAGAGGGTAATATAATTTTCCATGCATTTTAGGGGGGCTAGCATTCAAAACAGTATCCTCTACCAGCGTTCCATCTTCAGTGAACGGCCGCGGCCATCACAGTTGTTCACGCGCCCAGCAAGGCAATTGACACGATTGCCTTGGCCTCGCTGGTATTCTATGACTAAACTTTACAACGCGCTACTAAAAATAAACGTGGTGTGAATAGGGAGACGAATCTTTCTGACATGCTATGCGTGAAATTCCAAACAAATGGTTCTAAATGCGCTTGGCGAATCAGGAGTGGGCGGCCGCCGAGGCGACGGATTGCAGCAAAATGACTTCAAGTTGTGCGACAATGTTGGCCATCGCTGGTGATTTCTCGCTTCATATTGCAGCGCACCCAGAAAGGTATAAAACGAAGATATGAATAATAGAAATTTCTAACGCGCATATTTTCCGCTACCCTTGAAAAATACAGGAATAAAAATTAAGTGAGCTGATAGAGCTCGATAGACATGGCCAAAGCACACAGCGGAACGTGAGCAATCACTTTATAACTCACCCGCTGTCTTTTGATGTTCATCGCAAGAAGCATATCTGTTTGCAGTTCATCTTCTCTGTCCATGTGCTATGCGTCTTAGATATAGGTGGCAGAATATTCTCTGTCTTCATATTGCATATTCTCAGGCTTCTATCTCCCGTGTTCCAATACCTGTTGCTTTGATGCAAAGTAAGAAACTTTTGCTACAACTGATAGACTACCAACATTTGTTTAGGGTTTTTTTGGCATGCCTTTTACCTGCACGTGTCAAACGCCTAGTTGCCCTTATCTTACACCTCCACAGAAAAAAGGACGCTAATCAGCAACATGCACGGCAGATGTCCGGCTGGCACCTTGACTGCGGTGATGGGACCTTCCGGCGCTGGCAAAACGACGCTCTTGAATATCCTTTCTGGTCACTAGTAAGTAATATTTTGTTTGCATTCCTTTCTTCACTGCTCTAAGTGCATGCCACTGACTAGGTATGTCAGCCGTGGCTTGGCAGTGATTAGGCAGTGAAGAGGTATGCTAGGTACGCCTGCCAATAAGGCCAGCTGTAGAGTGCCGTATACATCAGTTCTCTAACATGAGATTTATTTTTGAAGCTTGCCTCGTCAACGCTCACTTGCTCTGTTCTCTCAACCGCAGCGACCGAGGCTACGAAGGCGAGGTCCGTGTCAACGGCTGGGTGCGGAACACGGAGCTCTTCAACCGACAGAGCTGCTACGTCATGCAGGACGACGTCTTGCTGCCGGAGCTGACCGTGCGCGAATCGCTGGATATGAGCATTCGTCTCCGCATGCCGTCCCTGCCGCCGGCCAAGCGGGCACATTTGGTAGGGCAAGCGTTTTTTACCTTTATTGCCCAGCAAATCCTGTTAAAATCTTTTGGCCAGCTCGGCATAGATGTTACAGAGACACTCAGAATAGCCCCTTGCAATTAGTGGTTTCATTACAAAATCTGACTCGTCTGGGTATGTTGAAGCGACAATAAAGTAATTATCAGACTGACCAAGATAGCTAGCATATTCCTCTGGAACACAATCGGCGTGTTTTCTGGGGTGGCTCCGTTGCTGAGAAAGTCGCAAATGAGAGTTCCTAAACTCTTCCACATTCGAACCGCCCGCAAAAAAATTAGCACAGTAACGTCCTTTCTATGGTGTGTTTGAAATGGTGCTATCTGAATAACCAGAGGCGTTACTCTCAAAGACAGGAGGCGAGGCTAGAAACCGGAACTGACCCGCCGGTCGAGTCGGCAGTGACGGCGGCAAGGTGCAAGCACCCCAACCCTGCCCCTCCACTGTACCCCTCCCTTAAAGGCAGGTGCTCTCCGCTGCATCGCGTACGTCTTCATGTCCTTGTAACGCACGCGTACGATAGAGATAGGCTCCGTGGGCGGAAAGGGAAGTACGTAAAGTTATCGAGGTCAGCCGCAGACTTTACAACAATTAGCCGATCGCGCTCACGCACGTACACATCGGCGAGGACGACGCGAGGGCTTGACCTTCGCTGTCTTAAAGATAAGCCTTAAGCTTCCACGGATCTTCAAAGGCATCTGAGCTGCAATCGCACTCTTATATATTTTATTCAACACCACATCTGAGTTAACAGCGCCGGTATTCCGGGTCAAATGGTCTGCTGTGCTCTCGATTACCGCCTGTTTATAGACTTACTACGCAGTGATATGATCGCAGACGACCCCAGCGATTTAATCTGCGTTGTTCGTGATTTCTACGCTCGTGAATTGCTTCCTGTGGATTGTGAGCGGAAAAGAAAATGGCTGCGCTCCGCCTAACCGTAGTCGGCCACCTGCCGGCTGTGGCTGTCGGCGGGCGTTGCATGCACTGTCTTCACGAACGCACCTCAGCTAGTTGAACGTTTTACTCCCGAAGTGCGTGTACCATTAATACGAATTAAGCTGCATATCGCTTCTCTGTGCTACGGCTTCGCTGTAGTGGCAGAGAACTGGAATTAAAGGCGCTAATATCCGGCCTAGCGTGCCGGCGCTCCCAGTATTGCATACATGATTACCCGCGCTGAGACGCTCATCTTTAATGAGCCTAGTGAGACCTCATGGTGCATGCAGTGGCACGTGGATATTTTTCAGCATATTTCAAAGCATATACGCTAAGGATGCGCGAATACTCGAAAAAATTGCGAATAGCGAATTGAATACCATTCTCTCCGATTACTCGAACGAATCAAATCTGTATTGTCAAAATTATTCGAACCGAATTCAATACGTTCTCAACTTGTCGAACAGTTTTCGAATAATGGCAGGAGGTTCGAATTAGGCCCGTCGTATTTTTCATGGACGGATCTTCTCAAAAACGGCCCGCACTCACGCCGCGCACCATCCTTCCGCGAAAAGTATGGCGGAGATTCAGGATTAAGCGGCACGACACGGTCTATTTGTTTGAAGGCATCTATAATGCTTGTACGTGGCCTCAGCCTGGACGAGGCGACAGGATTGAGGCTGATTCAGGAAAACCCTTACTTCATCTCTGAGGCCATGTATCATGCGTATACGTGGCACCAGTCTCATTTCCTGTGGTTTGGTTCCAGTGACGCCTGGTACCCACCGGTTTGCTAATGTATACCCCACATACCAAAGATCACCCCACATACCAAAGAAGTGCGAAAAGCGTAAAATTTTTTTTTTCTTTTTCATGAAACAGCTCATTTAGTTTAGTGGTGGGGGCAAGTTATGGGCTGTGCCTCCTGAAATCTAATTTTGACTGTGCAAAATCGGCCTACGTTTCTCCGCACCCTTTCCTCAATCTAGCTGCAGAACAAGACCTGACCAAGCTTTAGGCTGCGGCTGTAAGTGTGGCAAACAAATTTTTTCGCGAAAATTTGTCATTTCTGGTGCGACAGCCGCACACCCCGCACTAAAAGCGGGCGCTTTAGCATCTTACTGCAGGAGCAAAACTGGAAGAAACAAGTTCAGGAAGTGCCCCAACGATTCATCCGGCAATTCTCTAAATAAAAAATGCGATCACGTGCTCAAACCTGCAACTCAGACTCCACTGAAGCTTTTTATTACGCTTAATTCCCTCGACAAATAACTACTTGATAACACTGCTTTTCACAGAAATATTAATATTTTACAGGTGAACGAAGCGCTGTCAAAATGGGGACTCGGAGAGTGCCAGAACACGAGGGCTGGCAACCTGTCAGGAGGACAGCGTAAGAGGCTGTCGATTGCGCAGGAGCTCGTCAGGAAACCACCCGTCATCTTCCTCGATGAACCGACAAGGTGAGTGCGCCGCTAATGTTAATGCAGGGTAGTTCACACAAAGGGGTGCTATTAGAACCACTTGTTTTAAATTGTTCCCCAACAGGCAGATACATTTTACATACACCATAGCATCTTGAGTCGTCTATTATAAGCGCTCTTATGTCATTTATTATGCAAACGAATCACTTTCATAAATTGATCACATCAGTGATAGTGGCCGCGTGAAACTTTATTTCACGCTTGCTTTCTTTTTATGATGGATGACCTATGGTATTCTGATGCGCTATTCTGATGCGCTATTCCTTGACCTCACTTTCAAACGCCTTTGGAACTCTGACAAAAGTGATCAACCTATAATTTTGTATGTACTTCCACATCCTTTAATATTAATCACAGGGCACAGTGCGCTAATAATTACTGTTGACGCTTATTTCTTTTTTTGCGGCTATAATGAGCAGTTTCCGAAAATAATATTCTCCTTCACATTTTTTCTTATATCAACAGTGGTCTTGACTCCAGCACCGCACTTCGATGTGTTTCTGTGATGAAGTCTTTCGCTTCGGATGGCCACACGGTGATATGCTCCGTCCACAACCCAAGTGCGAGACTCTTCTCTTACTTCGATGTGGTAAGTGCACATGCAAATATCTGCATAACAATTCGATGGAGACACCTAATTAGATATATCTTAGCCGCGGGAAGGCGAAAGCCGTTTGCGACTCATTGTACTGATTTGAATTTGCCGCGCTTGAATTCATTTCATGACAGAGAAGAAGAGCAGCTTGCGCGAGCGTGGCGCCAAGTGACCTACGCCACGTGACCTACGACACGTGCATGGGTAGGTCACGTGACCTAGGCGGTTTAGTAACGAACCAACGGCCACCGCGAGCTCACGTGACCGGACGGATGGTCACCGCGAGGAGGTAACGTGACCAGACGGACGGCCACCGCGAGTGTGAGCCATTAAATGCTTTCACCTTGAAAATAACCTAGATTTACAAGACAATAAGCCGAAGCCTCATTAATCGATATTGTTGCATAGCTTTGTAAGCGTTTCTTCGTGCTCGAAGCCACCAGCATGCGGCCGTATCACTTTTTTGGAGACGCGAGAAACTACCAAGTTTAGTTGGCAAGATGGTAGCCACGTCAAACTACACAGATCAATATTGTCGTAAATGTTCTCCGCACGTTCTCTCCATAGTTGTTCCCCACCCTTAAATATAACGCGGCCAAGAGCGGAGATGAGTCTGTCATTCGACGACCACCCGCCAAACTTTTTGCTATCGCCCCTCTCGAGACATTTCTGTTAGCGGACAGAGGTTAAACCAATAAGCAGTTTTCTCTGAAAGCACTGAGCTATGTTGTTATTGTCGCCACTACCACATGATGTATGGTGGAGTAATAATAATAATAATAATTGGTTTTTGTGGAAAGGAAATGGCGCAGTATCTGTCTCATATATCGTTGGACACCTGAACCGCGCCGTAAGAGAAGGGACAAAGGAGAGAGTGAAAAAAGAAAGGAAGAAATAGGTGCCGTAGTGGAGGGCTCCGGGATAATTTCGACCACGTGGGGATCTTTAACGTGCACTGACATCGCACAGCACACGGGCGCCTTAGCGTTTTTCCTCCATAAAAACGCAGCCGCCGCGGTCGGGTTTGAAACCGGGACCTCTGGATCAGTAGTCGAGCGCCCTAACCACTGAGCCACCGCGGCGGGTATGGTGTAGGTGCCGGGTGCAGAAAGGATTCCCTCCTCCAGTTGCTGCACTAGCTCAAGTTGTCTAGAAAACCTGAGACATGTTTTTTTCGCACTACAAGGATCTTTCGGTGCTCGTAAGAAAACCATCAAACTTCGTTGTCGCCCTGCTATACGTTTAAGAGGGAACTTTTGAAGAGATTTACAAACGCTGCCCAGAAAGAACTGGCTGAAGCTTTGGTGTAGTCTCTCATTCAGCACGCAAATGAAAGGGTGATTGTTCTGTCTATGTCAACGAAATGACTCGCCTTTTTTGGCGCGCCGATCGTGACATGAGTGAGGATGATAAAGTGATAGAAGACGTCAAAGAGCGAGCTTTTGTGGGACTCGTTCATAATCCCGCTAATCGTGATTGTCTTCGACGTTAAAACGACTGCTGTTAGCCCTCAACAAAGCTACTGCAAACGCCTATTGCCGTGCACATAATCGCAACCGACGGGCACTGCCGACCTCTTTGCAAAATTTCCCGTGCTGATTCATTCATGAAGAATTCTGAGAAATGCTGCGGATCGACATATTCCAGCCGCTAAAAAGCCCATAGGCATAACCAGTTCACCGGGTAAAGAAGACAGATGGCGTACTTCAAATTTGCGTTGATTATCGTTGATTGAACGGCATGACCAAGAAAGGTGTCTACCCACTGCAAAGGATAGACGAAACGTTAGATGGACTCTCTGAAACAAGTTACTTCTCGCCGTTGCACCTCAAGAGCAGCTACGGCAAATCGAAGTCGACGAACAAGACCATGAGAAGACCGAATTTTGGCCGATTATGCCTTTGAGGCTGTGCTCTACACTAGCAATTACCTAGATTTCGTCGTCGCCTCCGCAACTACCTTTAACAAATATCTCAAAAAGCTGCACGCAGTACCCGATGCTATTAAGCTTTCTGGACTTACCTTATACCAGAAAAATGCCCCTTCATCAACGAGGAGCGGCTATTTCATGGCCGCATTATCACCAAGGAAGCAGTGCAACGCGACTCCCGTAAAACAGCCGCAATTAAGCAGTGTCTACAGCCTGTCAATAAAAAGATCCCCCAGATTTCTGAGTCTGTGTGTCCATTACAAAAGTTTCCTGAAAGACTTTCGCGTATTGCCAAGATTTTGACGCAACTGTCGAAGGCGGATATTCCACTTAAACGAAAAGCACCAAAGGTCGACGCATTCAAAGAGCTTCATCGCCGCCTAGTCACCGCGAATACTTAGCAGTTGCGATAAAAATGCAAGAGGGCAGGTTCAAATCGACGCAAGCAGCGTGGCCGTAGGCGCCATACTTGTACAGAAGAACACCGGGTTGGAGAGGGTTATTAGCTACGCAAGCCGCCCTCCGTCGAGCAACGGGGTCATATATTCTCCTTCCGATAAGAAGTGGCACGCGATAGCCTAGGCAACGTCGAAATTCTGCCAATGCTTGCGCGGTACACTTGTCAATGTTGTGCGCAATCATCTCGCGTTACGCTGGTTTGCCAACCACAAGTACCCGTTTGGCCTCCTCGCTAGGAAAAGCTCACGAATCCATGACTTCGACTTCCCCGTGGTTAACAATTGTGCGCGCAAGGACTCCGATTCAAAGTGCCTGTCACGAGCCCCCCTTCGACGCACCACCAAACGACGATCTTGACGACGCCTTCCTGGGACAGTAAGCAGCAGCAATCTTGCACGCCAGCACTGCTCGAAGCCTTATATACAACGCTTTGTCAGATTCCTAAAAGGTAACACCGAACACCCACCTGAGTGTTCAGGCGCTAATGTTTGTCCTTCTTCTCAAAGAAGGACGTTGTCGTCAAGGTTAACTTCGCCCCTAGGAAGACCACATGCCTGCTTGCCCTGCCCACGACGCCTCGGGAAAGAATTACGGGCCCACATCTCCACACCTAAGGTTCACACTCACGCTTCATGGAATTTAAGACGAGTATTACTGAACATTATTATCCGTCGAAGTCGCATTTTACGCTGCCATTACTCTCGCCGTTAAAGTCAGCAACGAAAGACGCCAACGACCAGATCAGTTGAACTACTGAACACCATAACACCAGTGCAATGTACCTCCAACAGAATGGAATCGAAATTTTTGGCCCTTTCCCAACTTCAACATCAGCCAACAGGTGGATCACTGTGGCAACCAACTTACTGACCCACTGCGCCGTAACACGAGCTCTGCCGAATAGTACAGAAGTGGAAGCAGCAATTTTTTTTTGTCCAGCAGATCTTTTTGCGCCTCAGCGCCCCTGGAAATTGTCACAACGCGCGGGAAAAGAGCGTTCAAGCTGTGCTGGCGTAAGCCATTTTGCACAATTCACAGGCAAGGCACCGTAGGACAGGTGCGTACTGTCCGCAGACTAACGGCGTTACGGAGCGTTTTAACAAGACCATCGCAGACATGCTCGGCATGTATGTTGACACTAAACACAAGACCTGTGACGTCATCCTTCCACTCGTTGCCTTTGCCTACAGCACCGCCGTTCAGAAGGCCACCAAGGTGAAGCCATATCTACTCGTCCACGGCAGAGAAAGATAAGAGCACCGCCTACGTTATGCTGCTGATTGTGACCGAAGAAAACCGTGACAGCGCCGCTTGCCTGAAGCGTGCAGAAGGCCGACACCTCGAACGGCTTCGCATCAGAGACCAGCAGCGCACTGACACCCGCCGTTACAGCCTATGCCGTCGCCACACGGCATACAAGCCAGACGATCGTGTATGGGTGTGGACGCCCACTCTCCGCCGCGAACTGAATGAAATGCTTTTGTGCCGTTACTTCGTCCCCTATGAGATTCATTATATTATTGTAGAACTTCACTACGATGTCGTTACCGACGAAGCGACAGCGTTCCAATACTTCCGCGCATGACCAGGTTTAGAGCTGGTATACATGTGCTCCTAAAGACATATTATGCTCGCAGTTGAACGCTTTGTGTTAACATTCGCTTGGTATTTACGCCTTGGTTCGATAAACGAAGGACACTCCGAGCCGTCGCCTATACGAAGCCCTTCCAAGGTCACCGACCGAAGCGGCCAGTAGAGAAAGATTTAATTTGGTTTACGGTGATTTAACGTCCCAAAGCTACTCAAGCTATGAGGGACACCGTAATTTTCGGAAATTTCGAACACAGGAGGTTCTTTACCGTGCACTAACATCGCCCAGTACACGGGCCTCTAGAATTTCACCTCCATCAAAATTCGACCGCCGCGGCTGGGGTAGAACCCGCGTCTTTCGGGTCAACAGCCGAGCGCCGTAACCACTGAGCCACCATGGCAGCGTTGGCCAGCATAGAAAGATCAGAGAACAAGGATAGGGTCGGCGATCCGCAAGGGATCCATATTTATCTGGTAAGATTGTACCCGCGTTGAACTACGGCGTTCAAGAATGTTATAGGTAGTTTTTGCACCTTACTTCTAAAGATCGGTGGTGATTCTACAAGGCAGATGTAGAATGGTAGTGCTGTTTGCATAGAAGCCCGTACGTTCAAAACATGGCGGCTTTTGGCGAGGAGCCAGCGCCGTCTTTTAAGGGTGAGGCGAACTAAACAATGACGTCGTAGCTAACAAACAGAAACCGGCCCGTCATAACCACGTGTTTTTTGGCGGTAAAAATAAGTCTTCGAAAGTTAGGAGGTTCGTTGCGACACACGAAACAAGAACGAAAAAATAACACACGACGAGTGCCGACTACATCATCATCATCATCATCATCATCGGCCTGACTACACCCACTGCAGGGCAAAAGCCTCTCCCATGTCTCTCCAATTAACCCTGCCCTTTGCCAGCTGCTCCCACACTATGCCTGCAAACTTCGTAATCTCATCCGCCCACCTAACCTTCCGTCGCCCCCTGCTATGCGTGCCTTCTCTTGGTAGTGCGATGTCAGTGTACGTTAAAGAACCCTAGATGGTCGAAATTTCCGGAGCCCTTCACTACGGCGTCCCTCATAGCCCGAGTTGCTTTGGGACGTTAAACCCCCATAAAACCAAACCAAACCTTCTCTTGGAATCTACTCCGTCAGCCTTAAGGACCAGCGGTTATCTTGCCTTCGCAGTACATGCTCTGCCCAAACCCATTTCTTCCTATTGATTTCGACTAGGATTTAATTAACACGCGTTTGTTCCCTCACCCACTTTTCCCGCTTCCGGTCTCTTAACGTTGCACCTATCAATTTTCATTCTATGGCTCGCTGCGTTGTCCTTAACTTAATCCGAACCCTTTTCGTTAGCCTGCACGTTTCTGCCCCGTAGGTGAGTACCGGTAAAATACAGCCGTTGTACACTTTTCTCTTGAGGGACATTGGTAACCTGCTATTCATGATCTGATTGAACCTGCCATATGCGCTCGACACCATTATTATCCTTCTGGTTATTTCCCTCTCATGATCAGAATCAGCTGTCACTACCTGCCCTAAGTAGACGAATTCCTTTACAACATCCAGCACCTCATTGCCAATTGTGAGCTGCTGTTCCATTGCTGGACTGTTGATTATTACTTTGGTTTCCTGCATGTTAATATTTAGACCCACCGTACTGCTCTGTCTGTCTAACTCATTGATCATGCTTTGCAGTTCATCTCCTGAGTGACTCAGCAAGGCAATGTCATCAGCGAATCGCAGATTAATTAGGTATTCTTCATTAACTCTTATCCCCAGCTGTTCCCAAAGCACGCCTCGGAATACCTCTTGTAAATAGGCGGTGAATAGCATTGGCGAAATTGTGTCCCCTTGCCAGACGCCTTTCCTTATTGGAATTTTATTGCTGACTTTATGGAGCACTATGGTAGCTGTGCAGTTCCTATATGTGCCGACTACAAACGCTATTTTTCAGTAGTCATTTCTTTTTCTTTATCTATTTCCTTTGATCTCGCCTAGTATGTCACGCTGAATATCATGGCGTTCGTGTACCAACAGGGTCAGTTATTTGTCTTAATATCCGAGATGTACATTTTTATATTTATGTTCATAGCATCTTGTTTCGGACCAGACGTTTGCACCCCCTGCCTGTGAGCAATGCATTGCGACAGAATTATTTTATGGAAAGTTGCTCGCATAAAGAGACAATAGCGCAAGTTTTTGATTAATGCCCGTATATTCTTTGAAAACCTCATCACAAACTCAGGTTGTGAATAGAGACCCAATAAGATGTGGCTGAAATAACCACCGAGACTAGTTGCATGAAGTGCAAAGAATAAGCTTGTTGCATGCTGTACGTAAATGGCATAAGAGTACTGTAAATAGCGCTACACTGTCCCAGTGTAATTATTACCGCCTTTTATAACATATGCAGTACAGACATTCAATACAATCAAAACCTGCGCAGACCAGATGAATCATACAATCAAGCCCTGGCACAATGACAAACCAAGGGTAGGCGCGGGAAAATGAGCCAGTACGAATAGTGCCCTTTCATTCGCTGGAAATGTTCAAGCAACCACATTCTCCAGGAGTCTTCCAAGGAAGATTTGAATAAAACAAGTGACCTCATTACAGACTGTTCTGTGCCTGACGCACAAGTATAAATTGCACATGAGCATCCGAGATTTTGTAAACGGCCATGACATGTGACATACAACAGTGTCTTCTCGGATCTATGATAATAAAGCAAAATCAAATGGCAGTATCCCATGACAGTAACATCTACAAAACTAAGTGTCTAAACGCTCAAGGCAGCATTCGCTTCGTGTTGGCAAATGATAGGGTTATAGGTTTCTCCATTATAAAAGCGTTCTCCAATAATTAAAGGGATATACAACATACGCATTCTTTAAATTGCTCCCAAGTATTCGCTGATCGTAGCGTTTCTTCACCACTAACACAGATAATTCTCATGCGGTATTCCACACAGTGCAGTCAACACGCAGTACAATCGTTCAGTACCCCTGCAGGTGCCCGAAAATTATCAGAATTCACCCCGCAACGGGCCATCCCGTATAAACTACGAAGTGACCATCCGAAATCGATCATCTGACACCTGCCACACAAACGTTACAGCACACCTTTCTGGCTGATATAGGCACCCAATGGGAACGGCATACCATAGTACCAAAGCGACTAACACCCTACCGTTGCAATGTGATGCCAGCAGAGTAGTTCTCACTTTCCTACGGAGCACCAGTTCTCTCGCGTGCTGTGCGCTCTGCGTCTCGAACCACATATCGTTTTTCCGAAGGCAACAGCCTCAAAACCGTACGACTGAAAATGTGGCTGGGATGGCGAAAAGCAACTGCGCACGCGTAGTCGACGAGAACGTAGTACGAGGATAAAAAGTAACCGAGCACCTGAAATTAGCGCCTCTAAATGGCAAGCAGCCTCGCGCAACGAAATCACGAGATGAGGGGAGATACGCTGGCCAAGACCGGCAGTAAGACGGCAGCTTGAGGCTACGTTTTCAGATAGCGGCAGTTCAAGTACTTGCTCCAGAGTGACGCACCCTTTCTGTCACCGCTTTAATCGATGATTTTTAGATAGGGGCAGCTAGAAAACTTGCTCCGCAGTGACGGAAGCCTTTCTGGCGTCGCGGAAGCCTTTCTGGCGTCGCTTTAATCTCAATTAGACGCGAGCGCCATCGCTCGAGGTGAAAATATCTCGTGGCCTCCGCCGGAGCTAATCACGGAGGCAACGGTTATCTTGGTTTTCTTTTCACCGCTGCGACGCCCATTGGCAGAGCTTGGTCACGCGGTCAGTTCGCCGCATAAATGGTCTTCGCTGGCTCGCGGATCACATCGTCTGCGCCGGGCCGCGGGTCGCTATTAGTGATCGCTGCTGGGATTTCGTCTGCATATTGCAAAGTTCGCGTGCGCGTGCTTTGGTGTGACAGGGCGGGATGCTCGAGGTTGAGATTTTGGGAGTAAAACCCTTGCCGAAACCGAAAGTTCTTTCCGTGGTCCCTCACGATAAAATCGAAGGAACACGACGTGTCGCTTGCCCCCTCATTGTTTAGCGTCATGAAATTCTTCACGTGGGTATTATGCGGCTGTGCAAAGTAGTCTTCAGGTCCGCTTCGTCAGCAGAGTGCAGGCCGCATGTCTACTGAACATTAATGCCGACCTTCGTTGTCTTACTGGTGATGTTACACGCAATAACTCTTACAGTTCTCTTAGAACCCCTCTAAAACTGCGGCTCAAGTCGCCGGAACAGCACTACGTTTCGCGAAGTGCGGGTCCCTTGTAGCACCGCCTGAAGGATAAAGGCACTTTATTTGGAGATTTCCGCTCGGCTTCTTTCAACAATTGTCTTAAGGAATAAATGATTGACTGACATTCTCAGATGTAATTCAAACACCTACTGAATTTCGCAGCCTCGGCCTGGGTGCAAACTCTGAGTTACTTCGTCGAATAACGTCGTTGAATACGAAACCTGACATTTAGAAGCCGCCAAAACCGGCTTCTAGGAGGCTAAAGATACTTATTTGCCCCGGCGTGCACGCAGATACGGTTACAGAAGCCCGAACAACGAGCTTTTAAGTTTCAATGAGGGAACACGGCATTCCCTCACAGTTTGCCCAGTTAGGAAGTCACGACGAGACGAGCAGCCGTTTGCCAACGCGTCTTTAACGTGTCCGGCTAAGATTGTTGCTATAAACGCTACTAAGCAGTCTTGTTTCTCTAATACAAAAGAGTTCAAGGCGAAAACTATGTTTGTATTCCTTAAATATGTTTTTGTACGCACGCGAGCCGCCGTCTGCTGAAGCTCCTCAAGCTGGGAGTAGCAGATAACGCGCGCCTCCTAAAGCGGTCGCAGCGCCACCACCTAGGCGGCGATTGCGTGAATCCGCTCTCCTCCCTGGCGTGCCGCTATTGTTTTCAAACTGACGCTAGAGGCAAACAAACCGCATAATAGTCGAGGCGGATGACATAAGAGTCGCTTCCCGCTGACATGAGGGAACGCGATCATAAATATTTTCTTTTGTTTTTACAAAAAAACCGTTTTACTTTCCAACCAAATGTACATTTCTTTGTTGGAATTTGCTCATAAGAAGCAACCACGAAATAAAACGTGAACTTCCAGTCCTTCAGGCCGCCAATATTGACGTAAGCAATCGTATGCGAAGAAACAACTTACTTTTCTTTGGCCTTAAGGAGTGCGAAAAAGAAAGTTGGGAAGAATCTGAAAAACAGGTACGAGCCCTTTGCTCCACTGAGCTCGGTGTGCAGCTAGACACAGGTAGTATAGAACGTGCACATCGACTCGGAAAGTACTGTACGGATAAACAACGCTAAATCATTATTAAATTAGCTAATTTAAGACAAAAGAAAACATTCTGTCGTGTGGGCCCAAACTGAAAGACACGGTCTACGCAATCAGAGAACATTTTGCCCCTGAAACTCGTCTTGCTCGTTCTAAACTTCTGCCGTTCATACGCCCCAAAAATGTGCCTTCAACCTACGACTAGATAAACTGCACGTTGAAAAAAAGTGCTTTACTTACAACCCCACTACTGACGCGGTGACGGAATGTACAACACGTGTTCCCAACGCCGATGTTAGGGAACGACGCGCAACGAATCAAGGTTCACAACAGACGTCCTCCATCTTACCTCGACATCCATATCGCATTTACCAACATAAGGAGCGTAATTCCAAAGCGTGACGAGCTCTTAGCTTCATCGACGGCCATTGACGCGCACATTATCATTCTAACTGAAATCTGGTTAACTGAAGATATCCTCGATAACAAAGTGCTTCCCGCTAATCTTAACTTCACCATGTAACCGTCGTGATCGCAGCAACCGTAAAGGGGGGGGGGGGGGGTGGCAGGGGGGGGTGCTGCGTTCTAATAGCTGTAAGAAATACATTGTCATCATACTTAGTGTACCACGACGACGTACTCGAATTATCATGGGTCTGTGTTCATACCTCAACTGTGAAAGCTATAATTAGCATTTGTTACCGGCCACCCGATTATGGACCATCTGTTCAGCAACTCACTCTACCGTAGTTTAACATATATTAGGAATAACTTTCCCCAAATCACCTATTTTTCTATTTAGCGATTTAGTGCCCCCCCCCCCCCCAAGTAACTGGCCCACTACTTAGCCTACCAAGGGCCGCCGCGGTGGCGAGTGGTTATGGCGCTCAGCTGCTGGCCCGAAAGACGCGGGTTCGATCCCGGCCGCGGTGGTCGAATTTCGATGGAGGCGAAATTCTAGAGGCCCGTGTGCTGTGCGATGTCAGTGCACGTTAAAGAACCCCCAGGTGGTCGAACTTTCCGGAGCCCTTCACTACGGCGTCCCCTCACTAGCCAAAGTCGCTTTGGGACGTTAAGCCCTCATGAACCGAACCAAACTTAGCCTACCTGGTAAATCGCAGTCCAGTGAGCCCAAGCAATTCCTCGATGTAACCCTAGATTTCAGTCTCCATCAAGCCATAACACTTCCGACGAGAGGGAATAACACCCTTGATCTCTTGCTGACGTGCAGCCCTGAAGACATTAAAGGCGTAACGGCTCTTCCTGCACTCAGTGACCATGCACTTCTACACATTTCCGTATCACTACTGCTGAAAGTTAGATCAACCGCTGAAAAGATAGTCTTCAATTACAATAAAGCGAACTTCGATGCTATAAGCGCGGAACTTACACGCTTTTATGAGTATTTTTGCGAGTCTTATCTCTCAAGAACAGTTAAACATAACTGGGAATCATACAAAACAACAATGATAAAACCTCAGAAACAAATACGTCCAAAAAATAAATATAGGTTCGATCATAAAAATGAGTGGTTTGCTGTAAGCCTGAAACGTCTTCTAAACATGAAAAAGCGCCCCTATCGACCAGCAAAGAAATCAACTCTCCTACTACATAGGACCATATTATCAATGTACAAAAACGTATATTGAAAGCTTAGCTGCTTCAAAAAATAAATTCTTTTCCATCGATCTACTTAGAATTCTGCAGTCAAACCCCAACAAATTCAAGGCGCATCCTATTCCCTTGGTCTCGCCCGGACCCAAATAGCGCTTATGGGAACTGATAGAGAACCAGTCGACCAGATCACCGTGCCAGCGTTTAGAATCGCTATTTCGTATCAGTGTTCTCTCCTGTAAGCAACTCTACCGCCATAACTTCACCATAATCCTCATCAGTTACGAATCGTGCCTATGATCCAGGTTGATGCCAACGGTATCAGAAACCTTATTGCGTCTCTAAAACTGTCTTCGTCAGCAGGTTGTGACCATATCAATAGTAAACTACTAAAAAACACATCAGCGACCTTGGCCCAGATACTACAATTAATCTTTACCCAGTCTTTACAATCTGAGGAAGTTCCTGATGATTGGAAAATTGCCCAAATCATCCCAGTCCTTAAGTCCGGTGACCGCAAATTAGCCTCTAACTACCGTCCTATTTCTCTAACCAGTGTGCCTTCAAAATTACTCGAACACATTATATCCACGAACCTAATAACACATCTTTAATCTAACGACTTTTTTATTCGCACCAGCATGGTTTTAGGAAACACATTTCATGTGAAACCCAGCTTGCCGAGTTCATACACGATTTGCTCGAATCCATGGATGACAATCTCCAAATAGATGCTATATTCCTCGATTACTCCAAAGCATTTGATCGGGTCCCCCACAATCATTTACTTCAAAAACTTTCATCACTAAGAATTCCCGTCAACCTAATCCGTTGGATCGAAAATTTTCTTTCAGGGCGCAAGCAGTTCACTTCTTCAAATAACAGCCACTCTCCTCTTTACAATGTAACATCGGGAGTCCCTCAGGGCGCCGGCCTGTCACAACTATTATTCCTAATTTACATTAATGACCTCCCTTGCAATATAAGATCAGAATTAAGGCTTTTTGCCGACGATTGCGTCATATACAGAGTTATTAGAGCGACCAACGGTTCATCTTTGCTTCAGTCCGATCTTGATGCACTCTCTTCTTGGTGCGATAAATCCCTCCTTTTCTTAAACATTAGAAATGCAAATCCATGTCGTTTAACAGAAAACGCACCGTCAATCCGCATCAGTACAGTATTGGCTCATTTTCCATTGACCCCGCATTATCCTACTGATATCTTGGCCTTCATCTTACACCATCGCTATCGTGGGTAACTCACCTTCAAAACATCTGCGCTGAAGCCTCAGGCACACTCGAATACCTGCGCCGCAACTTGAACGCCGCATCCCCTGACATAAAAAAAACTAGCATATATAACATTCATTCGCCCAAAACTAGCACCCATCACAAGCATACCTCGCCGCTGACCTTGAAGCCGTACACAATCGCGCCATCCGATTTATAGCGTCTTGCTATTTAAAGGAAATCTGTATCACCACGCTGAAACACACCCTTGCTATTCCATCACTCGAGTCACGCTGCATTATATCTCGTCTCTGCCTTCTTTATGATTTCTATTATCACCAACGCACCAGACACGAAAAGCTACAACCCCCGCACAGGACGTCTAGCCGCCTAAAGCATGACCATAGCATTGCACGCATCAACTGTCGCACCTTAGAACTAAAGTCATCATTTTTTTCCGGACGCGATAGCACTATAGAATGGCCTGCACTTTGAACAGCTGTTTATTGTTACTTTTCTTTTTTATGTCATGCATTTTGCACTGTATATTTTTTCTTCTATTGATTTAGTGTTGCATATATAATTCTTTTTTTCTGTTTCGATCCCGTGCATTCCACGTTGCATTGTTTGCGCGTCGCAAGATCATTTAACTGTTACACACTGTTTTTTTTTTGTTATTATTCTCTTTTATAAATTTATTCTTTCTCTGTTTTGACCTTGTGTTTTCTCCCCTCTTATGTGATGCCTTCGGCCCTTTAAGGGAAAGAATAAATGAAATGAAGGGGAAAATTTTTTGAAGCCTGTAACTGCAATGGTGTTTTCAATGGTTAAACGGCAAATATATAAAGAGTTATTTTTCTGTTCTTTGTGTCGTCCTCACCGGCAATTTTGGTGGTTCAGTTCCACTCCCCAGTCGATGTTGCTAGCACTTTGGTCTAGACAGCTATCGCGCCCCGCCTAGGTGACCTATGTCGATTGACCTTGAATTCTATCCGTCGACGACAGCCGAGCACACTTGCTGACTCCACAGCTATCGACTTATGTCTCTTCACGGGCACAAGTCAACCAGCCCTGCAGATATTTTTTTTTTGAAAGTCCTCAACGGCCTTCTTGTTGACACGACTCTCGACACCACCATGTGACATTATATTGCACGAATTCTACCTCTATCGTTTTGTATCGTTACGCGGTGGCAGTCGGAAAGAAAGAACGTCATGGTGGCACGATGAAATGTGATTTACGGCTTCGGGCGTAGTGCGAGCATTCCGTCCCGCGCCACCGCCCACATCGTCGCTGTCTTCTTGGTAACAACACCCGGGGCTACCGAGCGATTGTTCAGATCCGTTACTTGAATCCTGAGGGATGAGGTGACGGTGAGCATGGTCAGAACGGGATAGAAGATGAAAAGGTTGCCACCACGATGAATGAGATCATCTCATGAATGGTTGCCCCCGGAGCTTCAAGTACTGCGCTCGCCAAGAGCCGGAGACAGACGCAGACGGCTTGGGAAAAGGTGATGTCTCAGTTTTTGTCTTGATCGGGCCAGTACTCCGTCGTGAGGTTGCTATCGACGGGTCACATCGCGTTTGCTCATGGTAGCTGTATCTTGTGGCTTTGGCGGGGGTCGGGGCAGGAGGGTGTGGCTGGTCAGGTGCGGTCAAGTATAGCCGGCGCTGAACTAGGTGTCAAGGTCCACGAGGGTGTTGTTCCGGGCTAGTCCTGGCTAGGTGTTGTGTGCGGGCTAGGACCAAGGCGAACGGAAGGCGTCGATTCTTTTGGGACAGAATAAAGATGAATAGCAGCACCTCCACTACAATGTAGTACTTGATGGCAAGCTAAAGAACAGTAGGAAGTGATTACACGGTGAAATATATATGATATGCCATGAGCGCGTTTGTGTCCACAATGCACCTTGGCCAATCCCCCACCGTGGGTATGCGCCATTAAGCCTGAGGTCATCATCATCATAATGATACTGTAGAAGCTTGGGCAAGTTGGTGTCACATTGTTTTTCACTAGCGCAAGCGACAAACGACGAGACAAGTGCACAGACATGGCGCTGAACTTGCAACCAATTTTCACTCAGTGCCGCGTGCTGTCAGATAATCTAACAAAAATCACTCGTGAAATTATTGATGCCCATGAAATCCATAGATTCAAAGATGAATGCGTAAGCGTTGCCTCAATAGCTCTGTCTGCAAAAGAACAGCGTTTTCTTGATGATAATAGGAAAACGTGCGCAGCTGATCCTTTGCCACTTTAGCCCTGTGCTCAGGAACTGTCATTCTCGCCATTTTTGTGCATTTGTGTTTTTTTTCTTTTGAGATTGGTTTCCACTGTATTTAAGAAGTGTAAATCGCCCCAATAAAACCAGTTGTAAGTTCAGCGACGTGTCTGTGCAGTTGTCTCGTTCTTTGTCCCATGCGCTGCTGAAAAACAGTCATCATAATGGCTGCGGGCCTAGCGAGAGCGCTCTGTTGTTGTTGTTGTCCTCTGCAGAAGTGGCGCATACCCACAGTGGGGTTTCGGCCAGAACGCTCCGTCCCGCGCCATTGCCCGTTTCGTCGTTGTCTTCTTCGTAACAGTATGTTGAACCTCTCTTTTGCAGTTGTATATGATATCAGGAGGACGCTGCATCTACAATGGTTCAGTACGGGCACTCGTGCCTTTTTTGGAATCTCAGGGTCTGCACTGTCCCATGCGACACAACCCAGCTGATTACAGTGAGTATGGATAAGATATGCATAAGTAAATCAACAAATGAACGATAGGGAATGAAAACCACTAAGCCTACGTACCACGGCGTATATCATTATTTATTCCGAAAACAAGCAATGTGAAGGAATAATTGAGTTTTTGTCCCCAGTCGCTCCATGCTAATTCACGAACCTGGATACCTTTTCTTAATTATGATTGTGTGAAAATATATCCAAGACTAACAGGAAATGTTTGTTATGTGGTTCATGTTCCATTCGTGAAATCTAAATTCAAGTATTCGCGAATATTAAAAAATTTCCGAACATTCGGCGGCTTCCGAATACGGCGCCAACTTGGGCGCAGTTGGCCGAGACAATAATGTGTTCCTAAACAAATTTTTGCTTGCGAACTTGCAGACGCCAGCACTATAGGGCGGGTGTCCTTTGTCGTTCTGTGCAGTGTCTCATCTGTGAAAGAATAGACATTTGGCCCAGTTGGTGTCATACTGAATCGGCGAGTTCGAATGACGAGGACTACGAGAGATACAAGACAAGCGCCGCAGTTAACTTCACTACAAAAGGCGAATTTATAAACTTCAACCTTCATTTTCATTTCGGTATAGCCATTTTATATGTCCCAGAAACTGCATACGACGGTCAGATCAGTATGACGGTATGAAACGAATGAAATTAACCTGGTAAATTTATCCATCAAGCAAATAGTTACATGTTTCCTCCGTTTGCGCGCAACCCAATGATGTTCTTCGGCTCAAAAGTTTTTACAGTACCCACAATTTGCTTTCTTCAAGATACCACCACTCTCTGCATGCATTGAATCTACTCTCACGACTCCTCCTCCTGATCATTATTACTGAAACATATTCGTTTTCCTTAGTTACAGAGATTGCCTGCGGCGAAAACGGCGAGGTACAGACTGAGCTTTCGAAGCATTTCACGCCACCCTGCACGGACGCCTACAAAGAGATTGCGACGCACCCTACCGAATCTCGAACACTTTACGGTGGCCGCGTTATGACAAGGAAGGTAAGGGCAATTTCAAGTAGGCGCGCACATTCACAAAAACCGCGCAGCTGTGATTGAGCAACCTGATTAATGTTTCAATTAGTAACCATGACGTAGGGTCAGTGTCAGTTACGTTCTGATAAGGACTAATCAAGGAGCGGCACAGTTTTCTGTATACAATAAACGTTCTTCTGGTTCAGAATATATTCGTAATTTCAAACCTTTTCGTATTTATGGTGTTTTGATACGGAGAGAGATAAACTTTCACCGTCCCATCCTTTGATCGTGAACGGCACACAACGCAAGCCGACTACGGCGGCTCGTGCTCTTGGGAACAACGGAACACCACGTGTAGGTATAAAAGGGCATTTATTGCTGCTACAACATTAACGCCGGCTAGCAGCAAAGTACGCTATTGGAATCGAGGTGTACGACTCACCAGCAAGGCTACGAGCGAGTGCTCGCGCATGCCAGGGCACGGGAGACACTCCGAGGCCGCACGGGACGATATCGCGGGAAAATTTTCCCACGAGGTGTCGCCCACTGTCGATGAGCGGAGCAGCGCCAAAAACTCCGTACGCGGTCACTTCCCGGCGCCGAAGAGGGAGGCGCCAGGCTCGTCTTCCAGAAGCCGAACAGTCACGCCGTCTGTGGTGATAGTGCTGCTGCGACGCAGGCGCCCTCGTTTGGTAGTTAAGGTAACCAGGGCAGAACGCGTCCTTGCAGGGAAGTTGAACCTAAGAGGACGGAGCGTTGCAACTCGCCGCACATTTTACTGAGCAAGAAGAAGCCTGTAAGATGATTTCCTCAAGGCATATATGCCCGGAAATAGAAGTACGCTGGGTGGCTCAAAGCTGCTTCGACGAGTACGATTGATGTCTCCTGCACAAATGCTTGTGAAACTCTTCCAGGCATACTATCGATTCGGAACGAAACACAAGGAGCGCGTATTCAGAAATCAATATTTTGCCCTTCTACTTCGAGCTATAGTCAGCGAGTAGTGCGATTCATGTGTGTGGAATACAGTCATCAGAATAACGTGTATATAATCATGAACCAGTTGTGAAGAAATGTCCGGCTCCAAAGTAGAAAAAATACCTCATAGGCGTTATCGCATTTAAGTTCCGCCCGACAGCCAGAGCAGACGAAACTGTAGTCAAAGATGTAACACTGCATTGCTCCTCGTGGAACTGCAGTGTCTGTCTCTGCCGCATCATTCTATGAACAGCGATCGAGTTCGTCCTTGTGTTTGAGTAATTTGCGAGGTCAGCTAAATTTGTAGCGAAGGTTTCAAATTTTAAAGCTGCTGCTTTTCAGTGTGTTTGTTCTTTAGGATGACAATAGAAATGCAGGCATTATGATCCATTTTTCCGTTTCGAAAATATGATTGTGGGCTGCACCGTCTGGACACGAATACGCCTAAATGGGAGTAAAAGGATGCCAGCTGTCCTTTAGCGCATTCCCCGTTGTAAAAAGGAGTGCGCAAGAGTACAGCATGCTCTCTTTTTACTCATTTCTGTTTAGAATGTGTGTTTTGATTATAATATCTATACATTCATGCATGCTGCTTTTTGATTGGTGTGTGCTGCAGAGGTACTAACATCGTTAATTTAAAGTTGTCTTCGTTGCGCCGTACCAACGGACACGTATTTTATCAAATTCAGGAGCTGCAAGACGCTTTGTCACGACACCAAGAAAACATCAGTTATGTCGTGCAGTTCCTTGTGCTACTACGAAGAAGCTTTCTGTGCACTGTCCGAAATAAGGTGAGCTGTGCTTCTTTCTCAGGTGTGCGCGCTTGCTCCCGCGTGTTATTCTCGATGAGCTTAGCAGGAAGTGCGAACGAATTATGACGGCACTACTCTTGCTTCTCCTCCACCGAAGTTGATGGGTGGAATAAGTTGGCACTAGGACACAACTTCTTGTGACGTGTCATCAACATCATCTTCATCATCATCATCATGAGCCTGACTATACCCACTGCGGGGCAAACGACTATCCCATGTCTCTCCAATTAACCCTGTCCTTTGCCAGCTGCGCCCACCCTATGCCCGCAAACTTCTTAATCTCATCCGCCCACCTAACTTTCTGCCGTCCCCTGCTCCGCTTGCCTTCTCTTGGAATCCACTCCGTTACCCTTAAGGACCAGCGGTTATCTTGCCTTCGCATTACATGCCCTGCCCAAGCCCCTTTCTTCCTCTTGATTGTGACTAAGATGTCATTAACCCGCGTTTGTTCCCGCACCCACTCTGCCCGCTTCCGGTCTCCTAACGTTACATCCATCATTTTTCTTTCCATGGCTCGCTGCGTTGTCCTTAACTTAAGGTCTCTGAACAGCCTATCACTCACCTTCTCCTGATCATATTGGCAAGAGCTCATAGCGCTGTTCATAACAATACGGTCTTTTAATGTGTACCGTGCTGGCCTAAATAATACCGCGCACGAAAACCTTTAATCGCTCTAACGGATTGAACGAAGTGCTTAGATGCTACGAATCGTCTTCATTAGCGACTGTCGCAGCATATGTGTCAACATCACTTTCCCAGTTAAATTCCGCTATCCATAAGCTTTCGTCCTGATATTTTTGTCCCAGGCTGTCACTTGATTTTTGCCTTTTTCTGTTCGATTATGGAATTGTGAACGGTTGCGCGTGCGCGCGCGCCAGTAACGATTCTGAAAATTAACGCGAAAAGTCGTCGTCAGAAATGAACCTCAGTGCAGACTTTCTAGTGCAGACTTTCGGTGCGACCAAATTGGTCTAATCCGGCGGGCCAAGCTGGCGGCGGCATCCAGCGGAGCGCTGGAATAAAGGCAGACGAGCCTGTGCAAGAGAAGATGACCCACGTCATCTGACACCGCAGACGAACAAAACTAGAGCAAAATAAAGTCTATTCTCTCTCTCTCTTTCTAGAATTGTTGCAATACGTTCAGCGCATGTGTCAGTCCATAGGTATAAAGACCACTTTAAGATGCGGTTAACAGTGCTGTAACTGTGGCTGCTGGCTAAACTTTGCCCTCATCTGGGACGTAAAACATTCTTTGCTTCCTCAAATTTTGATATAGTCATAGTAGGATGCATAAAATCTATGCCTGTCGATGCTCTAGGAAGAGGAGTAAAAATTATGTTCACTTCTCTCTACAGGTCGCTACTCACCTTCGTCTGGCAGTTTACCTCTCTTTCGCATTGATGTTAACGGCCCAGTTCTACGGCATTGGAAACGAAGCAGCACGAGCAACAAACAATTTGGCTTTCCTTGTACTTACGATTGCCATGTTACTCTTCCAGTCAACAATGCCTACTGTTATGGTCTGTAAGTACTGCATACTCCTCAATGAAAGCCAAGGGCGCGCACTAGTGTGTGCACCAGCTAACGTTCCTCTCTACATAAATTTTTTATTCATGGTAGAAGGAGACACGAGAGGTGTACCTTGTATCGCAGGAAAGATTTCCTTGAATATTCTTCTGATCAAGGCGTCATGTCTCGCAAAAGTTCGTGGCAAAAGCGCTTGTGATCAATTATGTAATATCTGGTAGGGAAAGCAAATACTAAGTGAATCACGGCACTCCCACACTCTTACTACCTCTCTCTACTTTCTTCACATCAATGTTGTCAATAATCTACAAGATCGGAAAAGTCGAAAATTACTCACCTTCCGACCTCTATACCTACTCCGTAGTCAACCATCCACATCTTTTCGACCACGCAAGCGACCCATACATTCAAAAATTAACGCACTTGCTGCTGTTGCCATTGCGCCCTTCAATCACTATTTAGTCACCTTCACTTCCCCTGCTGCCAGAAGAATGTCACATGTCCACATATTAGGATTAGCTCAACGTATCCGCCGCTTTTGGAGACAGACCTTCCTCATGTTCTGTGATACAACCACGCTTTCCATAATCCCTCTACATAATTCCGCCACTTCCACCTGAGTCATTCATAAAGCTCTTTCGACAAGTTAAGCCGTGGCAGTGGCTCAATGGTTTTAGAGTTCGGCTCCGACACGACAGACGTGGGTTCAGTCTCAGCCATGGCGGTCGCATTTAGATGAAGGCGAACTGCTGGAGACCTGTGTACTGTGTGGTGTCTGTGCACCTTAAAGAACCACAGGTGGTCGCGAAATCATCCGGAGCCCTCCACTGCGGCGTCTCTCATAGCCTCAGTCGCTTTCGGGCGTTAAACCACCATAAACCACATCTTTCGACAAGTTCGTCTTCATTACGAAATGAAATCTTCAGAATATTTCTGAATGACTGCTCTTAACCGTGCGGACTGACGTTCTGCCAACGATTTTTGCAGTTCCAACGGAATTGAGAGTCCTGTTACGTGAGCACCGGAACTGTTGGTACAAGCCGGCGATGTATTACATCGCCAGAGTCCTCACGGAGATCCCCTTCCTGGTAAGCATAACGAAAATATAATTCTTGAATATTACTTCGTGTGTTCTCAGAGATTTGTTCTCGCAGCCGAGCTTTTTCTATCAGCGCTGCGTCGTTCTGTTTTGGACTTGGCCTGCAACGTGTACTCAGACTTTCCGTGTCTTTTTTTAGTGCACCGAACATAACGCAAGTGTCGTATTCCGCACGTTTGCTGTAGCTCCTGGGACCGACCATGATGGTGCTCATCGTGTACTGGGCGACAGCGCAGCCGGCGGAGCTGTGGCGGCTTACCTCCGTGATTTTACTTAGTCTTCAAACCTGCGCCACCACACAGGGCTTGGCACTCATCGTGTCCGCTGCGTCCAGTACCCAGGTGTGTACAAATGGATTCGCTGAAAGCATCGTGCTTGTGTACTCCGGTGAAATGAAATGAGAATCATATGGTGACGAGCAACGCTTAAGTTAGAAAGAGGCGGTCATCCCCACAGCTACATAACAAGTTTTCGAAGCTAGTTGGTTAAGGTGTTTGAATTTTTTTTAAATTTTGAAGTCCCGATTGTACGTCAATGTCGGCCTTACTCGATTGATTTCCAGCTACACTGTTTTTTTTATGCTAAGCAACACATGATCGACAGTCAACACTGCTACACAATGGGAGATCGCATGCCCACCCCTTCAAACAATTTAAGCGTGAACTGCTGTATTCGGACATTCAGTTGTGTTTGTGAAACTTAAAGTTAAATTACATACATTATGCTATGTATGTGTGTACATACACACATGCATACACACATACATCATGCGATGTATATGTGTATGTACGGCGCAAGCCACTAAAGCGGCTCAAATAAGCCCTGTTCTTAATCGCTCACGCTGTCTGGAAGCATAAAATTCACGGCCCTCTCCACTGCCTCACACGACGACCGCACAACCGCTTTTCGCGCGCGGCGTGCGTAAGGTGGCGCCACTTGTTCTGGGGCAGCGACGCCTCAGTAACAGCGCTCGAGGCTTTTAGTTTTTTCGACTCCAGCTTCCATCATGCTTACCTTCACCAACTCCCTGTCAGAAGATCTGCGCGTACTGGCGCTGCGAAATACACTTCCCTAGGGTGCCTCAATACCCGAGCGGCGCTTGCCATCGAGTGACCCTACTCTTCCCGCATTCAGTGTCACCCTTCACCGGCGCGCCAGAAGAGCCGCGTAAACCAGCGCTCTTATCTCCCCTCCCCTTCCAGGTTCCACCCTTACTCACGGACAGGCGACACGAGTGTTTAAAGGGGCGTATCGCATACAGTTCCCGCTGTAAATCCTTTAGGGCGTCAAACAACGGCATATGAGGTATTATACAAAACAATGCTAATGTTCCCGCAATGTACGTGTACTCTACCTATCTCGTCGCGAAATGTCCGTCCTCTTTTCACTGGGACTTATTACAATTACCGCTAAGTTATGGTCGTTATTTTTGGATAAGATTGATTATGTGGATGCAACTGTGGCATGACTTTATGGTCACAATGTCACTTGTTTACAGACGGCGTTGTTCATGGCGTTACCTGCCTCGGCACCGTCGTTCCTCTTCAGCGGCTACTTTATGCCACCCAAGCTGCTTCAGCCCCCGGTGGCCTGGTTCACCTACACCTCTCACTGTTACCACGCCCTGCACGGCATTTTGTACGCGATCTACGGCAGCGATCGCGGCGAGCTGGCGTGCAACGAAGACACCTTCTGCTTCTTCGCCGAACCGAAGCAGGTTCTCATCGAGATGGGAGCAGAAGACGCTTTCGTCCACGTCAAGTTTGGCATCCTGCTTGCCATGGACATTTTTTACAAAGTTATAGCTTACGTCATTCTGAGGTGGCGCTTGCGGCTTAAAATGTAGTTATCTCCTACAGACAACTGGTGCTGTGGAAACTTGCCTACAACGAAAAAAAATAGTTCAACAGTTACAGTATGGCTCGCAACGGGGCCTTTCATGCAGAGACTTGCAGGGACGTTTTGTTGCGTATTAAATTATTGTAATAATTGTTCAGACGCTAATCTATGGATTATGATTGATTGATTGATTGATTGATTGATTGATTGATTGATTGATTGATTGATTGATTGATTGATTGGTTGATTGGTTGGTTGGTTGGTTGGTTGGTTGATTGGTTGATTGGTTGATTGATTGACTGATTGATTCATTAATTCATTCTCTGAGTAAGTGTGTGAGTGTGTGGGAGGGTAAGTGAATTAATGAAGGAGTATTGAGCGAGTAATTGAGGGATGAGGGAGGCAGGCAGGGACGGAGGGAAGGAGGGAGGGAATAAATTTATTTGACGAAGCCATCACTAGTCCTGAACGACACAAGGAGCGTTTGTGAAAGTCACGTTTGTACGGCTCGTATAGGAAAGCTGAGATGCCAACTAAACGCGCTATGCATGATAAGCCGATATTTACTTCCACGCTGAGGCTGGCGGTCAAGTACGGTGTCGCTGGAATGTTTATTTATTCAAACCTTGCTGGTAGTTCAAGTTGTGTTTAAAGCCATGCTTCTTTTAAGAGTGCAAGTGACAGCAGGCTTTAAAAATACTGTTTTGTTATCAAGAAGTTAACTTGCATTTGCGCGCCGAGATGTCGAAACCTTTGTGATGGTGCGAGCCCCTTAGCTCTGCCCTTTATTTTATTCAACTGCACACTAAACAAATTCTCACCCTTAAAGGTGCAAATCAGCTGTCCCCAGACGAACACCCTTTTGGGTGCTAAAAAAGGTGCAGAAATCAGCACCCTTCAGGAAGAGCGCACAGCATGAAAGTTTAGAGGGCGCGCATCAATCCGAGGCTTTTGCTTCATGGGTGGATCAATGTGGAGCACCCTTCCAACATACATTCGTAGAGGTGTTATGGAAAAATAGCACCCTTTAATGAGGGTGCAACCACTACATCCTTTAAAGTATCATTAAGTGCACCGTTCCTTAAGGGTGCTGATCTCGGCACCCTTTTTTAGCACCGAACAATTGGAACAGGGTGCTCGTCTGGGATCAGCTGATTTACACCCTAAAGGGTGAGAAATTGTTTAGTGTGTGGTTAAATTAACTCACACCTCCCACGTGCCAATTTCTCCTTCAGCCCAACAAAAATAAATGGAGAGGACAGTCAAGCTCTGTTTTGGTATGACGCCATAGCGTGATGGGTTAATGCCAATATACGCAGATTTGGGCATTTTCTACTTAACATTTATAGATCCACGGGCGTCCTCATACCGCTGCTCGCATGGTGGTGCAGCGGTTAAGCGATGCGCCATTGCAAGGCGATCGCAGCCGCTGCCACCGGTGGGACTTGTGCGATCCAGACTGCTCTTCCCAGCAATCTCTCGCGACCAATCATTACTTTAAGTGCCACCTACCACGATGCGCAGTTTGCCCACAATCTATTGGGCACGTTGTAAAGAAACCTCAAAGTAATGTGACCTACTTAGCCCACCTACTTCCTACGTTGCTTGCTTCTCTGGCGATTTTTCGCTTATGGCCAACGACGCCGGGTTTTCTGCGACACGATCTCCTTAACGGTGCTGCATTAAATTGTTCTTCGCCTTCCATATCGCCTATAGATTACCTTTCACAAGTACCTTTTCAGCCTTATCTAGGGCACTTTTTTATGCAGTAGGCACCTAGAGATAGTGCACCGACGGTATGCGTCATCTAGGTGGTTCCCCCTTTAAAAACAAGAAACACAAAGGCTGCTTGCATATGGACGCACTGCCTGGGTGTTTCATGGCTACGTATCTCTCTTTCGGCGGGTCCTTCTTCTCAGCGCCTTGTGAACAGCATTCTGAGATCTCAGCAGCAGCGCACTACACCATTTCACTGACTCCCCTCATCGTTATGCTTACCGACGCTGAGTTGTCAAACAACCGGCAAGATTCTACGCGTTTTAAAGTAAAAATTCCGAATGTTGTAAGCTTTATGCCGTATAAATGATTTGTCTTGCTTTTGGTCCCCTCAGCCCCGACACGTAGTCACTTGCAGGAAAGAGAGCAGAGAAATTTTGGATGCCGGGAACAGTCGGTCAAAACATACGACACATGAGTGAAGTTTAACCAAGAGGTACTTCAATTAAAAATGGTGGCCTCTTTGGGTAAGAGCAAAAGTACACTGTCCTGCTTTTTAACGACGACGCGACATCCCATGTGGCTGTGCTTGCCGCTTGTAGTGGAAAAGATGGCGTTACTTCTTGGTGCTAGTCCATGCTACTTTATCTCCAACTTCGCCAAATGTATACAATTACTCTTGCACGATGGCGATGGTGCTTCGCACGCCAAAAGAGGCGAATTGTGAAACACAACTTACCACCTGCCTTTGACGTGCACGGGCAAGTATCTTGACTTCCCCTGCTTAAATTGCATGGGTTACCACACATAAAAATACGAACACACGTACGCTGTGCGGCCGCATAGAGTACCGGCGCTCGCTCAGAGATGGCGCCAGGGTCGTACGCACAGCAAGAGAGGCCCTGAAGCTTGCAGAAACAAACTCTGTCGACTCATGGAGAGCGCGTAACCATATGTGTGTTGTGTGATGCTGTCTTCGCTCGCACGCGACCGGGCCGGATCGGAGAGAAAGAACTGGAAACTTCTGGAAACATCACTGCTCGTGCGACCGATGGCGGCACGAGCCTCAGCGGGAGGATGAGAGAGCGTTTGTATTGTGAACGCTGTGTATATGTGCGCGCTGCTTTGGCGCGAAGTGTCGAACAAACGCGGCGCGCCCTAAATATGAAGTACTTATAGCGCCGTCGGTCAGCCTGTGCCATAGTTCTAGCTTTAAAAAAGCGCGATGAATCAAAACACTTGAAGAGCTGCGCTCAAATTTTGCTTTAGAAAGCATCGTAATTGTCGGCGAATTTTTTCGTATTCAATGGTATTCAGTTCTGTTCAGAAATCGAATGCTCGTAAAATGCAAGCTAGTTTTGATGCTGCGTTCGCAACACCCGTGGTTCTACGCTACCATTACTTGATTGTAACAGTTGTAGCAGCAAGCTTCCCAAAGTATATCAACGCTGGCACAAAAAGAATCAAAGAATGAAGTAATTGAAAGAGCGCTGGGATTCAGATTGGTTGCCAATATACGCGCGATTTGAAGAAAGTTGCCAGAAAGAACGGAGTCTCTTTAGCTTCTCTTTTTTTTATTTTGGCCTTTTTAGTACCTTTCTACCCTGCCGTCTTTTCCCCCGAAATAATTAATGAGGTAAAAACCATATCAGGCCCTTGCTTGAGAACAAGACGGGAGCTTTCAACGAAACTTCCGACCTCTTACGACAAATCTTGGGTCGGCCAGACAGGCCGCTGTGCCGATGACCGGAAGCAAATGATAGTCGCACTTCAACTTGACGCTCATTCTCCTCTTATGAACCACACCTTTGAAATGTTAAGGTACTTAAGTTAACGTAATGTTAAGGAAAGGTTAATGTAAGGTAAAAAAACAAATTTTTCTGTTAACTGCAGGACGGCTCCCATAAAGAAAAGAACCGCTGACCCACAAGCGAAGTTTCAGACACCCCACCTCCCACCTTTTCCACAGACAATTTTGATGGAAAATCTAGTAACCTAGTAATTTTTGCTGATGAAGGTCTCCTAAATACATCATTCGAATAAAACCACCGCCGCGTGCCGCCGCGGTGGCTCAGTGGTTATGACGCTCGCCTGCTGACCTGAAAGACGAGGGTTCGATCCCGGTCGGGGGATCGAATTTCGATGGAGGCGAAATTCTAGAGGCCCGTGCACTGCGCGATATCAGTGCACGTTAAAGAACGCCAGGAGGTCAAAATTTCCGGAGTTCTGCACTATGGCGTTTCTCATAGCCTGAGTCGCTTTGTGACGTTAAACCGCATTCTCCTAACAATTGTTACGCTGGGGCAAACCCCAGCATGTATTTGAAAACCTTTTGAACTTGAACACAAGCCTTCCGTGCCGGATTTCGTGGGTCCAGCCTGGGTGTGCCCCCAAGCCTGTCTCCGCTCAGGCATCGGACCGCACGAGTGCGACTGGCCCTCACAGTCGTCTGGGACTCGCTGGCACTCCCATGGGGTTTCTCATCCTCAGAGGATGGGCCCCGGCCAATCCAACCACTGATGGCGTTACACCGGAACAAAGCCTAGTAGCCGAGACCATACCGGCCCGTATCTGGTGGCAATAAGGCGGGCACGAGCAGGCCTCACAGTTTAATCCCCTCCGCATTCTCCTAACAGCAAGAATAGCCCATACGTTTACCCGTTATACTTACCACGTAAACACCAATTGCTTAGAAATAAAACAAAATTGTCGGACAGTAGCGATCGGCTACTGATCCGGAGTTCCCGGTTTCGAACCCGACCGCGGCGGCTGCGTTTTTATGGAGTCAAAACGCTAAGGCGCCCATGTGTCGTGCGACGTCAGTGCACGTTAAAGATCCCCAGGTGGTTGAAATTATTCCGGAGCCCTCCACTACGGCACCCCTCTCTTCCTTTCTTCTTTCACTCCCTCCTTTATCCCTTCCCTTACGGCGCGGTTCAGGTGTCCAACGATATATGAGACAGATATTGCGCCATTTCTTTCCCCCAAAACCAATTATTACTATTATTATTATTATTATTATTATTATTATTATTATTATTATTATTATTATTATTATTATTATTATTATTATTATTATTATTATTATTATTATTATTATTATTATTATTATTATTATTATTATTATTATTATTATTATTGACAGTAGCCACTATGTAATGCGAGATTAAGCGCCAGCTGTGTGGGAATTTATATTTTACGATATGTTCTGCTAAAGCATATGGCTTCATGTCTGTGTATTTGTAAAACAAGGACGAACAGAAGTGGACAGGACAGGGCGCTGACTACCAACAAATTTATTCAGAAAGCTGAGCAGCTTATATAACGCAGTCCAACACCCACGTGACCAGGAAAATAGCAAACCCGTTCAACTATCTAATACAAAAAAAAAACGAAGTACACAAAATCAAAGTGATACATATCTAGTTAACGCAAAGTCAGCCAAGAACCGATAAAACCGAGAGGACCAAGACGAACCGTAAGGTGCACGCATGGAAAATTATCACTCAGCGACCTTTTCCGCCAATGCAGCACGAGGCAAAACGAAAACGAAAATAACAATATAGTCACCGAACACTAAGTAAAAGTCGAAGCTAAAAGCAGGGTCGGGGCCAAACGCATAACAAAACAATACAAAACGCAACGCAAAAGCTGAGTCAACAGTTCACAGTCAAACTGAGTCAAAAAAGTTGAAAGTTCTCTAGAACAAGAATTAAAAGCTGACGTGATTAAAAAAAAGGCGTGTTTATAGTGGGCCTAGAAAACTGGACTCCTTGTCTGTAAGTAAAATTGAAGGCGTGCTCACGCACTTGTCTCCAGCTTTGGCTATTATCCTTGCCTCAATGATGACCCTTTCAATTTCTGTCCGCGCCCGTGCTCTGACAACCATGCGCGTGTAACATGGTTCGCACCCTTTGCAAGACTTGCAATGGTCGTCCAGGTGCCCGCCGCTTTTGTTACAGACCCTCCGGCGGTGTTCAAACATTCTCTCGTTGAGACACCTGCCGGTTTGCCCAATATACACGCGTCCACACTTCAAGGGAATCTCGTAAATGACACATGTAGCACAATGTGTGAGTGGTTCTACATGACTAATAGGGCAAACCTTTTTCTTTTGCTTTGTCAGCAGTGTACACACTCGTGACAATTTGCACGGGGCTGAGAAGACAAGGTTTACGTTGTTTCTTTTTGCAACCTTCTTTAAATTGTGAGACAGCTTGTGAAGATACGGGATGACGGCCAAAGGAGGTCGTTTGGCCTGTTCTAGCTTGCCTGCGTCTTTGCCTTGCACTTTCAATTTCTGGAGAAGAGTCTCTAAAACGCTACTCACTAGTGTTGGTGAGTAGCCAGCACTGTAAAGACGTTGGACTTGGTTGTTAACACTGCTCTGCATCGTATGGGGACAGCTTTTTGTGAGCGCTGCCTGGATGGCAGAAGAAACAATGCCTCGCTTGATCAATTTCGAGTGAGCGCTGTAATGCGGAAGAAGACCTTTCTTAGAGCGAGGGTTGTACGTCCAACAGAGGTGGGTTTGTTCAAAACTAAAAAGTATGTCCAAAAACTGAACATCCTTGCCTCTAGGCGGTTCACAGGTAAAGTTCAGTCCCCCAAAATGGGATTTGAAAAGGGCGACAATTTCAAGAATGACACGCTCCACAGAACCAGGTGGGCAACTTCTGAGGACGATCATAAAATCATCCACATACCGGAAGACCGAATGGACCACATCACCCGGGAGAACCTGGCTAATGCGCTTATCGGCTGCCGCCAGGTAGATATCACACAGGACTGCCGCGATTGATGACCAGATGCATACGCCATTCTTTTGCACGAAGTACTGACCGCTGTACTGAACAACAGTAGATTCAAGGTAGAACTGAAGAAGGCGAAGGAAATTGTCGCTGCTCACACCCGAGCTGTTCTGGAAACGCACTTCACCCGACTGTTGAATCACGTCGCGCACCGCTGCGTATAGACCACCGTGCGGAACGGAATAAAACAAGTCTTCAACGTCAATTGTAAAGCCAGTCGTAGCGTCTGAACTGCCTTTGAATCTCTGTAACACCTCTGACGAGTTCCTTACCAGAAAAGGGTCATCTAAAGGTAGGCCATTCAAGTGGCGTTGTAGGTAGGCACCAACTTCAGCCTGCCACGTACCTTTTTCCGAGATGATGGTCCTAAGAGGGCAGTCAGGCTTATGGGTTTTGCCTGTGAAGAAGACTTCCAAGAAGCAGTCTCGGGCCTTTTCTGCCGATGATCTTATTCTATCGAGATGGAAACTTGTCAGTAGCTTCAAAGCCAAAGTTTTCTGTCTGCTGGGGCGGAATTGAACCTTCTTGAAATTCTTTTCGAGCGCTACCTCAGCCTTCTCCTTGTACAAGTGGTCAGGGAGGATGACAAATCCGCCTTCTTTGTCGCTTTTCAGAGCCATAAGGTTTCCCTCCTTGAGGCGTTTAGCAATGGACACGATGGGAGGCTTAGCATGCGTGAGCGAGGCCCCACAGCGACGGAGAACATCGACGCCATCCCCAATGACTCGTGCCTTGTCTTGCTCTGGTACTCGTTGTGCCATCTGCCGCACCGTAGCCAGGAGCTGGTACTTGTTTGAAGGTGGTTGAAAGCTGAATTTGGGACCCTTCTGTAGGACCTTCAAGTCCTGAGACGAGATGCATGCACCTCCGAGAACGGTGACGTTGGTCGTAGACGACTTCACTTCCTTCTTCCTTTCTGGAAGGCGCAGACGGTACTGGTGCCATAGGAATTCAGCCGATTGTGCTTCTGTTCGTCCTTGTTTTTTTCGCGCTGCATTCTTTTACCATGTTCACTGACCAACAAGCCCAAACAGCCGCTTTAGTACATTTAGGGTTCAGATGCTAAATTTAAACTGCACCAGAATGCCTTTATGCAAACCCATATTTACGCATCTTTCAGGAAAGAAAGTTCTTTCAAACCAGAATCGGAAAGCAGCGCATGCCGAAACTTTAGCAGCAGCGAATTCGCGGCAGGGCTCAGAAACAGGACGCGAAACGGAAAAGTGCGATGTGGAGGCCAAGAATGTATTCTTGCATTAAACGTTCTCCGCAAATTCGCACCTGCCCTGAGTGCGTATGCTTCGACTGACCTGTATAATTGAGAATTCGCTCTTGGCACTGCGTCGCGATAAAATGCGATCACAGGAGGCATCAGACAAGGCATTCTCCTTGACGCATGCCTCCTTCTGAATATCATTATGTTTCCCATTTCTGTCTGCTTCCTGTTTCTCAGAATGTGCGTGAAAGACTGTATAATCAGATGGTATATCTCCCGATGGTAATTAGACGGATAGAAATGGACAAAAATGGGCAGCTCTGAGCACAGCGTCTCCCCTTGTTTATTGCGACCCGTTTCTTTTACGCCGCAGATATGTCCGAAGCTGAAAGTGTGTACTTTGAGAGCAGAAAGTCGAGCTAGTTGGCTGCAGTCTGCAAGCATTTTCTAACAGTAAATATACGAGGACACAGAGGAGACAAAGCTGTGTCTTCCAGCTCTTTGTCGCCTGGGTCTTTCTTCCCTCTTTTGTTTGCAGCGTAAAATTACCCCCGATTTAATGCTAACTACATCTCGCTTAGAGGTTAAAAGTTTCATTTCGGAACATACACAGGCTATTTAAGGTTCTGGCCATGAGTTTATTTTTTTTTAATCCGTCTTTATTATCCACTTCCAGATCTTGATCACTAAAAAATCTACTGATTTGATTCGCAATAAATGTTTTCGAAATTGTATTTAATGCGCTTTTCATATGCATAGGTATTTTATTGTGAAAACCAATGTTCATTATGGTCTAGATTCGCATAAATAACAGTGTATTGGTACATATCCGTGCGTTGTTTCTGAATGAGCCAAAATGAGTCGCCGCCTCAAAGTATACATGTTGCTTATGAGGTTATCACGAATTCTTTGAAAAGAGGAGTTAACCTAACTAATGTTTGATGCACATACATTCAATACTACGCTTAATTATTTACCCACTGTAGATTTCAAGACTTTGGAGTTATTGCCCCCGTTTTCAGGAGCAAAAGGCCGCTTTCCATTTCATTCCAACGTATTTGATCACTGCACACCGTAAACACCAACGCAGCGAACTGCGCTGTCGGCTCGTCTCGACATATCATCAAAAACACATTTCCACACACTTTCTATTTCAGAATGAAAAGTCTTTAATGTTGATTTTCACAGGTTGGTCAGCTTTCCTAGTTTCACCAATTTTCGCAGTAAAAAAAAATACTTGGCCTCTCCGCAGTACATATATTTAACGAGTACATCCTGGTACCCACGAAAAGCGCAGGCAAGTGGTTGTAGCTGAGCTTAATTTTATAATGAAATGTGGTAATTGAGGGAGCAGCTACTAATTCTATACCACAAAGCTAGCGAAAAGATTATAGCACACTAGGCTACAAGGGTAACCGAAAACGCAGAAGACGAAGGGAACACAGGGCACAGATAACACGGGAGAACCCCCATTTGCCTCCGTTCTACTCTGCTTCGTTGCATTCCTTCTACTGGTTTTACTACAAATTAATTTTTTAGCCCTTATTAAATGCATCATACCATGTGCAATGCGAGTTCTTCAGGATTACTGACATATGCTTCAAAGCAAACCCTCAGCTTCAGGGTCTATTCTGTGGACCATATCAGCGCTAATCTGAATGGCCGGCGCTTACTGCCGGCTTAGCTAAAGGGCGAAAATGTCACGAGGGCCATCATACCCTCCGCCATAGCCTCCACTTCAGCAGTGCGAACGCTGTCAGCTTCAGGGCGAAATCAATCGCGAGCACTATTCCGAAATATGCGAATAGATCCACTTCGTGAATGCCCAGTCTGTCTAGAACATGGTCGCCGTCCACTGGCACGCAGGCCACGTCGACATCCTGCTCGTCGCACCCGATCTCGCCTCGTCCACCACCGTACACAGCGAGCATGATGGCCCGATGCACGTAGTACATGTGCGATGTGTACGTGATCCATCGGACAGCCGGCATCATGTAGCGTGGTTGTGCAAAGAAGCCGCAGAACATCAGAGATGGCGCTGCAACTGGGCAGGCCATGAATATCGCCGTCTGCGCAGGGTCAGAAAGCAATGTTTGAATGCATTAGTGAGCTGTAACTTTATCTTAGTCAAAAACTTTTTTTCAGAGGCATTAAACGCAGCTTCGCTGCAAGCAACTCTATTCCTCTCAGCAATATTTTCCCCGACACCGGACTCGACCAGATATCAGCGAGCCTTGGTGCTCTGGGATATGGATATTTTTAGCACTTAAACTTTCGAACTTTCAAGAACAGAATCCTTTCTCGCAACTATGTTTTAAGAAGTCAGTTCTTTCGATGCGAACGCCAGATAACATAACCAAAGCGGACGTATACTGCAAGTGCTTCTTACAAATCACTTTTCTTTTACTCGATGTGGCTACCGCTTCATGATATACCTTCAAACGTCAGTACATTCGGGAAGCGCGCTGTTGTAAAGCGCAGGCTTTCGTTAACTGCATCAAAACTTTTCTCACACGACTCATCTCGCTCTGTTAAACAAAGGAATGCAGTGCTTAAAACTCTTCCTATTTGAGTATAATAGAGAAGGTTTCAATATAATATAAAATATTATAATATAATAGTTATTTTCCTAGTTTTCTTAACTTTTAACCACAGCATATAATGTTCTGTCCCAGGTGTTGCACCTTTAAAGCGCTATTCTATCAGCTGAAGTAAGTTCTGGGCTTATTTACTGCTCTTTAAACATCATTCTTCAGAAGGAAACGAGTGCATCAGAGATAAGACTGTTGGCTGAATCTCAGTTCGCGGAAAACCTGAAATTTTCAGGCGCGCTTGAAATCTTGATAGAACTGTGTTCTTCATGGCGTCTAATTAAGTTGAGGCCCAACCCAGAAGGTATGATTATTTCGCTCTAGGGTTATACATCGGTGAAATCTCGGTGTTTTAGCTCTTTTTGGTGGCAGTAGCGTATTTAATAACAAAAGCAGTGCCTTAAAATTTAAATTCTATCTTAGGTTTAATTGCTTAAAGTTTGCTGCCTCCTTTCTCTCTAAGCAAAACGGCTCCTAAAACTTTCCATTGCTGACAAGGTAGAGCATGTTGAAAGAAAAAGAACACAAGAGTCAAAAGCCTGCAAAGAAGAACCACCGGAATTCTTAAATAAATATAAAGAAAGGAGTGATTAATACTGCCTGAACGATAGTTAGGTTCGCAAGCAAATAATGTTTCTTGGGCTTTGCAGTTGAGCCGTGTATTCAACACTGTTGAAGTCGGCATTTGCACTTCAACTTCTGGTCTATAATCACCTCCATACTGAAGGTTGCTGATGCTACGTAGGCAAGACCTTCGCATGCAGAACAGAAAGCGACGCTGAATGCTACGATGATGGCAAGTCTGTAGAACTCCATGGGTTGCGAGGTTGTCCAGTGCACGGTCGTCATGATGACTAGAGGGCCCGCAACCTGCGAACACACGCTTTGTATTAGATGCAAGCCTATGTGAGACTGGAGGCCCAGTTAACGACAGGTACGATCTTCTGACTTGATTCCAATTCCTGCGAACACACGCTTTGTATTAGATGCAAGCCTATGTGAGACTGGAGGCTCAGTTAACGACAGGTACGATCTTCTGACTTGATTCCAATTCCTGCGAACACACGCTTTGTATTAGATGCAAGCCTATGTGAGACTGGAGGCCCAGTTAACGACAGATACGATAAATATCTTCTGACTTGATTCCAATTCCTGCGAACACACGCTTTGTATTAGATGCAAGCCTATGTGAGACTGGAGGCCCAGTTAACGACAGGTACGATCTTCTGACTTGATTCCAATTCCTGCGAACACACGCTTTGTATTAGATGCAAGCCTATGTGAGACTGGAGGCCCAGTTAACGACAGATACGATAAATATCTTCTGACTTGATTCCAATTCCTGCGAACACACGCTTTGTATTAGATGCAAGCCTATGTGAGACTGGAGGCCCAGTTAACGACATATGCGATAAATATCTTCTGACTTGATGCCATTTTCCTTTCGGCATTAATCACAAATCGAATGGCGTTCTGGTACATGGAATGCCGTTTCAATTGGCGTGTTCAAGCGCCCTTGACCGGACATATAAAATCGCCAGCGTATAAAAAGCTATATCCCAGGCGATTCAGGTATAACATTTCCAACGCGTTTCACGCTTCCTGACGAGTGGCAGCACACCAGAGCCTTAAAGGGCCACTGAAGGGAAATATCAAAGTAAACAATACAGCTTGATTATTCCTCCGGAATACTACCGATATTCGTTCGGATTTTCTTTTTTCGATTTTTTTTCGCGCAGAAACGTGCCTGCTTAGCAGAGAAAATCAAAAACTAAAGCACCGAAATCCTAGCACATTCAATCCGCGCCCAAATAAAAAAAAAGAAAAAGTGCACAGTTATGCAAATTTTATTATGCATTTGCGACGGAGCTCTCCGGGCAGTCAAAGGCGCTGCTTCCAGAGGAACTAGCCCGCCATCCGGGTCAGACGTCACAGTGGCAAGATGTCAGTGCTGCCGCCTCAGCGATTCATGGTGGCAGCTTGCTAGGCTGATTCGTTTTTTTTTTTTTTCGAGAAAGCACTGGCACGTACCGTGAAGGGTACTTCCGAAAGTATTCTTGCCGTGTAGTACAGGCTTGGACTGTAGCAGCAGTTTCTTTGTTCCCTCAGAAGAACCTTTACTTCGTAAGGCACTGAAAGAAAAGAGTTAAAATACACTTCTTGAAATCGATCAGAAACACACTGTTTGTACATGCGCCGACGTATAATTTTTTGCTTCGTTTGAAGTGGCCACATTGTGGAAGGCACCATTTGCTGCGTGGCTGTTGTCAAGTGACGCTGATGAAACCTGTTTGCAATATTCAGATGCGTGCACAGCTTCCGAACCATCACGTAACGTTGTAAGAAAGACTGATTTACCTCAATGCTTCGGCCTACCTTATCTGGTTATATTATAATAATTTTTTTGTTCCTTTTTAAAAAAAATCTCTCGAATGACACCAGCATGCAAATTATTTTTATTTTCAGCAGCTAGCAACCCTTCCCGCAAACTTCTAATTCTGCGTCCGACATCCTTAGTGCTATAATACAGCAGTACTGCTTACAGCATGCTTGCTGCTGTTAAACGCGGTCTGGTCGTAATTAGGTTATTTCGTAAGAATATTAATTTTGTTACGGAAAAGAAACGGTTTTAGTGACGAAATTTGAACTTGCTAGCTTCAATCGAAGCATGCGTACTACTTACACGTAAACACTGCTGGTCCGATTGCCTGGAATATCAAGATTACTTGAGCCATCAGGTACATGGCGATCGTGTCATTAATCTGCGTCGCCCTCTTTCCTGAGTCGTAGTATACAAGCGACAGCAGGAAAGCGAAGAACAGGTTGACCAGCATACGGACGACCGATGTGATCTGCACTAGGAATACAAGATAATGGCGGTGTTTATATCAGTATCGACAAGAAAACAAGTGATCGTTGCTAAACCCAACTCCGCTCAAATTCCCTGAAAACGGTTCGTCCTGATCGTGTTAACTGGTTGGATAACAGAAAAGAAGCAACGATATCACGGCCTAGAGACAAATCAGGTTATCGGCGGGACAGTATTTCTGTACACCTCACACGTTGCTGTCAACAAGCAGATCCGTTAAATGTCACCGAAGCACGCGCTAAACCCAACTCCGCTCAAATGCCCTGAAAACGGTTCGTCCTGAACGTGTTAACTGGTTCGATAACAGAAAAGAAGCAACGATATCACGGCCTAGAGACAAATCAGGTTATCGGCGGGACAGTATTTCTGTACATCTCACACGTTGCTGTCAACAAGCCGATCCGTTAAATGTCACCGAAGCACGCGCGAACGAAAACGATGCGTCTACAGAGACGTCACGAAGCAAACTGCTCATGCAGTTGTGCCGGCCGCGGAAAGACACTGTACGCTGCGGAAACATTTTGACTGCGATTCTGTTGCAGCTCTACTGTCTGAAACTACCTGCGTAAAATTCTGGGAATTTAAAGCTGCCAGAAATGTTATTTTAGATATGCCAGCACCAGTATTTTAGCTGCAAGGAAAGAAGCAGTTGTGATCTTCATCGTGTTTCAGTTTGAAAGACTTGACCTCCTAAAACAGTAGTCATATTACCCCATGTTCCAAGTTTTTTTTTTTTTGCGCACGGAAAGGAGGCACTACAATGTATAGGTTTATAAAGGAGTAATGTAGCGGACCCTTTCACAACTGAAATTCACAGCATGTGCCCAGAAGCTACCTCCTAGGCATTAGTATGCAAGGTTTTTTTAACAGTTAGCGTGTAAACGCAAGTTAACAACCGCAAAATACACCCACCTTATTTCTCATGCTGCAATAGAAGAACCTTTCAAGCAACGTCAGGAACAGTTGGTGAGATTTCGCATGAACTTTGTGCTGACGGCGCTCCTCGGCTTTTTCCTAGCAAAGCAAAAATTAGGAAAAGTGAGTCCTGGCATTAATGCCACGTTTCTGTCAACGAGCAATGCACGCTTAAGAGACTTCCACGGAGGGCCATTTGCTCAGAATCTAGTTTAAAGGTTGCCACCTGCCACGGTGAGCTGGCTGAGATGACGTCAGAAAGTCCCATGACCTAGTTATCAGGTGGCCACATGCTTCTTGCCCGGAAATTTTACGCTTAACGTGACCCTTAACGCTATCGTTTTAAACCCCACAGGACGATTACGAGTGTTTAACACGAGTGTTTGAGTGTGTGCTGTGGTGTGAAAGCGAACAACTTTGATAGAGTTCGGGAGCTAAATGGAACGCTCTCGCTGGGAAGAGTCTAAAAACAATCTCAAAGCCCCGATCTCACCGATCGACCCCTAGCTTGGTCATGGCCGACAAATAAGAGCTGGGTTTTTGAGATTGTTCTCACCCTCAGTCAGAAACCACGAAAGGAGTCGAACCAATCAAGCACGAAACTTGGAGAACTCTACTTAGTGCAGTGCTTGGTGCAAGTGCGTCTGCAAGGGCGTCCTCATCAATTAAATAGGGTTTCCAACCAAATGAACCGCTATAAAACAAAAGGTTAATGAGCAACCGTGCATGGCCAGCCTACCTTTTCGGTCATGACTTGTCCGCCATAAATGGTAAGCTGCCTTAGATCATCGCCATTTTTCGAGTCTTTCATGGAAGGCTTCTTTGGAATAAAAAGGCTGGACAGCTTCTCTGTCAGTTCTCCATGCTCCCCGGAAGCAATGCTTGTAACTGCATCACGTTTTTTTTAAAAAAAGATGTTTAATTCAGCTGTCATTATTTTCCGGCTCATGATCATGCATTATCTTGTAAAGTTATCACACATTTAATGATGTTGCATATTTTTGCAGTACGTGGCCACTGTAAGCAGTGTTAGCTGAAAGTGAAAGTTTTGCCCATGAACACTCAACCAGAGTTTTAAAAATATACTGGGCGCTATTCTCTTAAAAACTCATGGGCGGGGGGGGGGGGGGGGGGGCATTAGAACTGAAGGCGGAGTTATCTTTTGTTCCCCTTTCCACACGAGGTACAACTGATGCCGTGGTTATAGATTTATTGCGCCGCTGCAATAAGCCACACTTGTATTCTGCTACGATCCGCTCGATGCATCTCGGAAACCGGTAACAGCCTCCAGACAGTAAAACATCTGGATTCTGAGCTGGCTGTAGCTGGGCGTGTTTCGTTAATCTAGCAGAATAACCAAGCAACGAGGGCTGGTGAGTAATATGCGCTCCAGGCTCGCCGTGCGTTGTTTAGCGTGTAATAACGGCAGCTTTGATACGGCACCTTACGAGTCGGTAAGCACTAGTTTAAATGTGTTTTCTGCCAGTTGGCGAAACTGGTGTGGCGAGCATCGCAGCTTCTCTCGGTGTGCTCCAGAAACTTTGCAAGGAACGAGAAAACATCTACAAGAAAAAGAAAGCAAGCACGCTGCTCTCGGAGATCACAGTAAAAAACGACGCAAATGACTGCTATAGCTTTTTTTCAGGTTACATCAAATAGTCACACATCTTGTGATGCAATGCAGTGATTTGCATAACATTTATATTGCAGAAATTTGTTGTTGCGATGATGGTTATCGGAATAAGCTGTAGAGAACTGCGAATAGAAGCTACTATGAGATTAGGCATTTTGAAACAAATAAATGTGTTTAAATTGTCACTTACTAAAATCTGACGGGCTGTGGTAAGGTGGACAGTGCAGCTTCTGGGAGTCCAAAAATGAAACAAGCATCTCTGCTGAGCCATTATATATACATTTCCCTTCCGAGAGCATGTACAGCTGTGTGAAGAAGCGCGAAAGAATCACTATTAAGTCCAGTGTGAGAAGTATTCAGAATAAGCATCACATGCTCCAAGAAAGGTGGAATATTTCCGAGACATCTTAAAAACCAGCACAACAGTGTATTGGCGCTAGGTGTTACCGAATAGATAAACAGGAAAGTAAACATCAAAAAGGTGCCCCACAGCGCTTTAGAAGTGTGCAATAAAGCCCGACAAAATTTGCTATGCCTCGAAGGAAAACTGTCCATCTGTTCGTAATTCCATGAGCTTGAAATTTTCATACTTCCCAGAAAGCATCCTGTTCAAAAGGTTACTTCCTTGATTGCATTTTTTTTTCTCGGCTATGAAATTTCTCTCTGCATTAGTATAAAGCCTGGTGGCACACTAGTACTACCGCGTTCCTTCAAATTCGATATGGCTGGCTCATATTCACAGGAAGCTTCGTGCTGTTTATTTCTTCATGGTCTAAGCAACCGGTACGCGGCTTTGTCATTTTTTTATGACGCGAGATAGGACCGAGTTTGTGCCAATAATCGCAGCCATGCGCCGCTCTTTCGCCTTTCGCACCGTACCTCGAAAGTTCTTCGTCACCTTTATACTGAATGCGGCCAACAGCGGCGGTGATCCTGTTCCATGACAGGCGGGCATGCTTCTTGCCACCGCCGAGCTTTTCAGTTTTTTGTGGGCGCAAGTGCGCCCCAATAAATCGTTTGAATTCTAAGCAACTCTGCTGGGCTATTGTCCACGGCGTTGTCATCGCCTCGTGGCAACATCAGCTTGGTTTATTCTGATGTTCTTTTTAGAACAATGGGATTCCCTATCATAGTCGCGAGTGAAATAACTTAACCCCAAACTTGAATGAAAGCGGAATGAATGAAAATGGACACTAATTGGTTAGTTCATACAGCATATGAGGCATTGTGTTGACAGGAGTAACAGCAATAGGTGAGGAATTAGTGTTATTAGAGTCAACGAATGCCCGGTAACGAAAGGTGGCCATTACTGGTGGAATAAAATCAATGCTTATTGAAGAAAATGCCCTTTGGACTTAGTCTGCTTAATTCAGAGGAGATGAGTTTTATTCGTAATCTAAAAGCAAAACTGAAGCCCATGTGAGGAGTTCATGAGGAGTTCGTGATTCACTTCGACCCCACGGGGTTCTTTAATGCGCATTGGTATTTCAGAGCAAAGGCATTTTTGCATTCAGCGCCCATCATAGCGCACGGATGCGACACTTTGGGCACCAAAACCGCAAACCTATGCTGTGGGGCCGAACGCCATAGCCACTGAGCCACAGAAAAGAGTGAGAAGAGGAATGGAAAGCTAACGACGATAGATTTATCTCAGTGAAGGGCCCTACTAGCGAGCAGCACAGCCTTGCAGCAGGTCACACCACCAATCAAGAAGTAGGAACATCTGTCCGGAGTATTCTTGTATCACTTGATTCGGAATGGCGCAGACTGCTCATACTCAACAATTCTGGGCAAAAGCATTTTTAAGCGAGGAACCATTGATGAACGCAGTTTTTTTATAGAAGATAAGATTTCATTATAACAACAAATATATCCGAAGATCCCTCAATGGTAGTCTTCCATCTTTCATTATTAACGTTTTTGCTGTCGTCTAAAGCGTTCCCCATTGGTTTTTTATGGCAGTCTTAGATGTTCGATGCGATCGATGGAAACGCTTTAAAAGAAAGATTTCGCTACATATCAGAAGAGTGGACCATTACCTTCAATATTTCCATAAAAACATCGTACAATTTTCCATTTTTTGAAATTCTTTCCGAGAATGTTTGACATGAGACGGCTATTAGCAACGGAACTTCGCGCCGTGGCCGGGCTATGAGCTAACAATTGCTTGACTGTTATCGCACTCGGTGACAGCGGTTGGATGTTGAGAACGGTGTTTGTAGCTGCGGTATTTTGTAGTACTTTGAAGCGACGTCTAGGTCAGTTTTTACGTAGATGAATTAAACGTAACCGCCGCGAGATAAGCATGCAAAATTCTTGGTGTCGCGACCTAAATAGAGCGAGTGGCCACCTTCCTTTCCTAACGTCGAGTCATGGTTCCTTCTTGAGATTACGTATCTGGTAAAGCGGATCAAGAGATCGCTAAGAGTTAAAGCGATGTTACGCAAAGGCCAATGCCGGCTACGCGGTGGATGGCGATTCCTGAGTTTTCATTTATGAAAACACGCGCTCGAGTAAGTGGCCTCATTCACACAAAATGATACAACTGACTTTGCAACGCTAACAATAGGTCACAATGAGTCTTGGTCCATTCCATAACTTCACAGATTAGCCGGTTTGCAGATGGCTACTGCGAATCAGAGAGCTTTTCCTATTTCGGGATAGTAAAAAGCGGTGACATCCGAGTGTCCAGATCATTGAAATCTAAGCTACGTGTCATTGACATGAGAGTCCTGCTTCATTCAGCCAGTACGACCATCGCTCTCGTGTGAAAGAAACAGTGCTGTATAAACATCCATTCTTTCACATACCTCTATAGTTAACGCACAATCTACCCTATTAATGCCACCGGCAAAGTAGCATTCGTCCCAAGTGTGGTTTGTTGCGAAGTTGGAAGGGCAGTCTTACCCTGTCAAAATGCGAGAACAGCCTGGCACTCGGGCTATGGACGGAGCACAGGACAGTGCGACCCGACTCGGCCAGTGACTTCAGAACTCGTACGCAACACAGCGCAGAACTGCTGTCGAGTCCACTGCGCACAGTTGTCAACCAAATAATTACACTTACTGTTTGGTAGATGTTTGCAAAGAAAATACTACCATACTTCTCAGCCTTTCACCATTGACCGCGAAGTAAGTTGGTGTGAAATGTGTTTTTATGCCTGAGTTATGCCCTTGCTCTAAGCGAAGTGTTCTTTTGTTGCCGGAAACTGCTGAAGATTAACACCTAATGAGCATTAGAACGAGAACACGCCTTACATTTCCGTTTTGGTTCCAATTTTTCTAGCTTAATGCAAGGGTCGGTGTTGTTTACACTTTTCTCAGTTGATGGCCTTTAAATTACTCTCTTACTTAATTTTATAGCCTAGGAGCAATTAGGTATTCACCGTAAACAAATTCATTGTGTTCTAAAGCAGTGCAATAACAGGCAGTGGAGCTCACACAGTCAAAAACGTACTACATTGCTTACCTTGTTGGCTCGTCCACGAGTACCACAGGCGAGTTGTTCACTAACTCCTGCGCAATCACAAGCCTTTTTTTCTCTCCGCCGGAGAGAGACCTTGTCAGCGTGTCTGCGCAATGTTCTAAACCCCACAGCTTTATTATATCTTCCACCTGTGACAGGAAAACACGATAACACAGACTAAATAAAATTTGCCTTCACCATCGGGAAACAGGGACACATTTATAGCAAATGAAAGCGCCTCTAAAACACGTGCGTAAGCAGTTTCGCTTCCACAACAATTTATTTCTTCACAACGTCGGCTACGGGAACTATAGAGACGTGTGTGCTGAATTCAAGAGGCTACATGATGTCTTCTTTGCATTTTGCGGTGCCAATGCAATGTTAGCTCACCACTGCAGGGGTGACAAATAAAAAACAAAAAGAAGCTTTTTGCACCTGGAGACTGGGACAGTTAGCTTTTCATTGATATGTGCCAGCCCTCACTTTTCACAGAAAAAAAAGGAAGATGAGAAGTACACTCAGACTTGTTAAAGGCTAGGGCGAGCCACTATTGAGTCCGCCCTAGCGTCTTGTTTTTACCGGGCTGTAAACGTAGTGCCCCACTGCATAAGCGTTTGACATTCATGGCATATTATTTCTCTCAGGGAGCTTGAGGTTCGGCTGCCAGCTTCATGTATGCAACCACCATTTGCTACGGTTATCGACGGCATCAAGCTCTCCCGCATTTCATGGCGCGAAAAAAAAATATGCTTTAATTTATCCGAAGCATAATTGTCTTTTACGCAAGGTGCCACAAAAACTAAAGCTAGATTGGGATGAAGCCTGCCGCTGAGACTACAAGCTAGGGATAAGAAATTGCGCTTAGACAGTTCAAGTCCGGCACCATGTCCTTCCTCTTAGCCATTTGTGACTTTGCGCTTTTTTTGCGGTTCCAAATTGCAGCCACGTGTCTTTACGAGGTGTTCAAGTGTTCTTCATGTGTATTTATGGTACAATTTACACCCTGCACTGATAGTTTTGAAGAAAACAATGGTCTCACAAGTTCTAAGATCTTGTTTTTCCTGCGCGTTGATGTCCGGAGCCGAATGCTCGTGGAGAGAGCCTCGCGCACAGTCAGGTATTGAAGCAAACAATCGTCCTGCATCACGTAACAGCTCTGCATGTTGAACAGGTTGGTGTCCCGCACGTAGCCATTTACTTGAACCTCACCTTCGTACGTCTTGTCGCTGGACAGAAAAAAAAACGATACAGAAGTGCCATACTCTCGAAGCAAGGTAAATTTTCTGCTTTTAAGATTGTTCAAGCAGCGTCAATACCAGCTGCCAGTATTAAACTTTTACAAAACAAGATGATGCGGTAAAATTTGCAACAACAAATTCCGGAAAATTAGCCACCCGAAGACGATAAATTGCTGATAATACTGCTGAAAAACTTATCAACAAGTGAACAGCAAAATGACGCGCAGAATGACAGATGACAGAATGACAGCTTGAACGCTGCGGCTACATCGGTGGAGTAACTAATAATCATAAATTTGTTCCTCACATACGCAGTTACCTGGAGCATACTTCACTGAAGGTACGCTCGAAATATATCAGGCTTTTGTGAAATAACAAGACAAATAATTAAAGAGAAAGTAAAGAATTCTCTCCCAAATTAAAATCTCACCACCTGCATTCAGATCCTTTCGCTCTTACTGGTGAACTTCATAACTGCTCTCTTTCTAGAGTGCGAAGAGTTGTACATTCGTAAGAAATCAACATAACAACGCATAAATATGTTTGTAAATTCGTATACTCACATATGACCAGATAGAATGTTTAGCAGTGTGGTCTTTCCGGCCCCTGACGGACCCATGACGGCCGTCAGTGTTCCTGGGCTTGCTAGCCCATACAAGCTACTCAGAAGCAGTTTCTTCCCTGAAATTTTCATCAAAGCAATAAAATTGCACATCGGCAATGTGAAATGTGGAGAAACGTGTGAAATGAACTACAGTTCATTTCCCGAGAAAAGTTTGACGAAGGTTCCGCCCGGCAGACTCGGGAAACAAATCCATTTTAGCAATAGTGAACGTTATCGACTGTCGAAGTCTTTAAGCTAGTCTTCCGATGAGACCGATGCTAAGGCTTCTCGAACATCGTTCCACTTCTCGTAAATGTAAACAAACTTCGTGCACTAATTTTGGCATTAAAATACACCTAGCAGGAGTTCATTTAAATTGCATGTATAAGTACATCAAGATGATATGTTTGCTAGGTACTGAAAAAAAACGAAATGTTGGTGGACTATTTATCCTGAACTGTAAAAAAACAACTGCTGCCGAAATCTAACAGTTCCTAAAGGGCGGTGACTGTTCTTGCACAATCACGCTAAACATGACGCCTAGCACAAGGGCATTTTTTTTCGACTGTGACTCATTACCTTATCTTCTTATGAGCTCGCCCCTAATTTTCACCCCCCAAACACTATCCGCTAAAGATGAACTTCGGCTGAGCAATGTCTATACAACACAAAAATTTACGAAAGTGATTTCCTGACCGAAAATTATGGCCGACTGGAAGCGGTCTTATTACAGAGTAGCACGTTGATCTTTACCTTTGGTCGCTTTGACGTGATAGGTAATGTTTTTCCATTCAAGTGTGACGCCAGTGCATCTCTCCATTTGTAAGTGTTCTCCATCTTTATCACTGATGTCCACGTTGATGAACTTCCTTTCGCAGTCTTTAGCGAAATCTTCTACATGCTGTACTCTGAAGAAGACGTCATATATTATCTACTTGTAATGGAAACAACCGGTTGTTCTTGATAGACCAATATCTATTTTCTTAGCCAACCCTTCATGTGTATAGAGCACATTACTTTTATTTGCAGGAAATGATAGATTAAGAGGGAACGATGGATTGCAGGATTGCAAGAAATGATGGATCATAATCATATTCAAGACAGCACATGAGGGTAGTGAAATTGAAGTGTCGTTCAGTTTGGACTGAGAATTGTACGTTAAGCTAGGCCAGCTCCTGCTTTCACGATTCACATGTGCCCAAAAGAACTTAGATTATTTATCTACAATCTGCTCATACCTCACTTTGTTTATTCAGAAACAACTGTCATACGTTTAGCCGTCAGCTGATGCAAAATCACAGTGATACCAGTAGAACTCGTTATGCAAAACTCGTGGTGCAAAAAGTCAATACCGAGGATGATGTCATGCGTAGAACGAGGGAGCACCGTGAATTCAGTTCGGAACATGTGGCCAGCGATCACTACATTCACAAAACAAATACCAATCGGAACCAATGATTCTCCCCCTACACCCCGGAATATAACAGCACGATCCCAAGCGAACATTATTTTACGACCCAGACGGTTCTTGAAAGTTGAACTCATCACTGACACCATGGCACCAGTGTCCACTAAGGCCATGACGCAAATACCGTCCACTAAAACTTCAAGGCGGTTCCTTAACATAACAATGGGCAGAGGAATTGGCACTATCGATGATCCGGCGACCGCACCTCCATCGGCCGCACACGCTAGTTTCCCGGGGACGGTGGGGAACGACGTTGGGGGGAAGGCGAGCGGCGAGAGCGGTGCGGAGGTGGAGTTAGACTTCGGTCAGAGGCAGGGGAGTCGTTCCGTGGTGGCGCGTAACTGGATGGGCGCTGAGACGATGTGAAGACACGGTCATGAACAGGCGCATTGAAACTCAGGCGAGGGTTCGACCATTGGCGCTGGGAGCGGGAAAACTGGCCCCGGCGACGGCAGAATCTAGAGATGTGACCGATCATACCACAGCGGTAACAAAGTGGTGGGTCGGGGGGGGCACTCGGGATAACACTCCTCGTAGCCAGTGTCGAAACGACCATCGTACTCCGGCTGCCGCAGGTGGCGTTGCGGATGAGCTGGCGCCCTGGGGCCGGGGCGGGTGATCCGGGGAGCGTCGCTGTAATCAATGCGAGTAGCACTGGTAGGGGCCTGGGCAGACAAACTCCAAGGGGAGGAGCGGTAGGCGGGAGCCGCCTGCAGAGAACAGCTCCCATACGGGACCTCACTGCGGCTCGCAAGATCTTGATGCCGGGAGAGTTCGTCACGCACGATTTGACGAATGACGTCAGGGAGAGTCGCCGCATGCACAGGCTCGTGGAAATCCACGCTGGCGACGGTGGTGACGTTAGGCAGGCGACCGAACTTGGGAGTAATTCGACGCAGTTTTAGAGCTTCAAAGGTGCGGCAGTGCTTGATGATATCCGTGGGCGAGTCTAAATTTTCTTTACTAATAAGAAAGCTGTAGACGTCCTCTGCGATGCCCTTGAGGAGATGACCAACGCGATCTTCGTCGGACATACTGGGATTAACGACTTTGCACAGCTTCAAGACCTCTTTTATGTAAGTCGTGCAGGTCTCTCCAGGCACTTGCGCTCTCTGAAGCAAAGACTGCTCAGCGCATTTTCGTTTGGCAACAGTATCCCCGAAGCAGCTGCGGAGCTCTTCCATGAAGCGGTCCCAACTTGTTATTGATGCCTCATGGTTTTCGAACCAAGTTAGCGTGGTGCCATCGAGAAAGAAGACGACATTGGCCAGCTGAAGAGTGGCATCCCAGCCGTTGTATTTGCTCACCCGCTTGTAATTGGTGAGCCAATCATCCACGTCTTCGCCAGCCTTCCCGGAAAACGTCCGCGGCTCACGGTAGTGCTGCCAAGCGGGCGTTGCGGCGCCGGTCGGACGTGCGTCGGCTTCCTTGGGCATTTGCACGGGCAACGGTGGCAATCCGGCGATTCTTCGGCTGCAGCGGTTGCGAGAGGGGTCCGTGGTGATCTACCCAGCACCTCCACCACACTGTTACAGGTTCTATTTACAAATAATATTTACAAGGCAGGTCGAGAGGAGCCTGGTGCGCCGGCGGCAGGATACTTGACTTTCTCTTCTACTTCCAGCCGCCGCACGTCTTCTTTATTCCTCAGAGCCCATGCGCAGCACGTGACATTATATATATATACATTAATTCACACCTTTTCCAGTCCCAATTGAACGGATGACCACAAAAGAAACTTTCTATGGTGCCCACTCCCGTACCTACATGACGCTTATATATATATTGCCCAAACCCAGCTGTACAACATTGTCTCTTGACAGCAGGTGAATGCGGTTGTTGTCCATCACGACGTACTATGCCGCCGGTAGGAACACCAACGCTGAATACATCGCAGGAAGAGCCTCGTAAAGCACTCATTCTAAAACAACTGCGCATAACGGTGCTGTTTTATGAACTGGTTGGCGCAATATGCGATTGACTTCGTACATGTACAGCTCGTAGAAAGGATGTTAGTAAATCCTGCGGCAGCCAATGCTTTCATCCCCATGGTTAACGCTTTGCTCAGCGCGCAAGAAAAATAGCCTCATTGCGCCTAGCATGTTCAAAGGGCATACGCAGCATTTCGAACATCAGCGCAATCTTGGCTACACTAATCTTGGCGTGGCGAGGCCGCGAGCTGTCGGCACTCAGTTCCGCGCTGCGCGAGACATTGCATCAACAGAGCTGTCACCCGAGTTCAGGGCCGTGGTAGAAGTCAGCGCTGAGCAAGTTCCGGATGCGTACGAGCTATCTGTGGCGCAACTTGCCAGACCACGTTTCAGCGACCTAGTTGTTGCTGACGGACGTTATTGCTTATCGCTGCGCCAGTATTAATGTCCTGCTTATCCCAGCCGCTGTCTCTTGCCAGTCAGCTGAGTCTACAGCAGCCCGAGCCAGACTGAACCGTAAGAGACATTCACATTCTGCATGCCTAACGGCAGTGTTGCCGGAGTGGGCTAGAACAGTAAGGGTCACTTGCTGCTTAAAACAATGTTGCGCAAGTGGGCTTAGCAATAGCGGTGTTTCACTTGCTGCTTAAAGACAGTTTCCAGGACGGAACTGAGCAAAAGGGACATTCTCCTGCTGGCTCAGACAATGTTGACCGAATGTGCCCAGGCAGCAACACGCCTTCGTCGTCATCATCATCAACCTGACTAAACCCACTGCAGGGCAAAGGTCTCTCCCATGTCTCTCCCATTAGCCCTGTCGTTCGCCACCTGCGGGCACCGTATCCCCGTTCACCTACTGCCTATACAACGTTACCGTGTGGGCCTGTGCAGCTAAGGCCATTCAGTTGTTGCCTAAAAATGAAGGTTCCTGGGTGGCCGTGAGCAGTAAACGATGTTCACATAATGTCAAAGACAATGTTGTTCAAGTAGGCCTAAGCTGAAACGGGAATTCGCTTGCTGCCTACTAACAATATTTCCCAAGCGGACCTCAGGTGAAAGAGCATTAATCTGCTGCTTCATATCGATGTTGCTCTAAGTGGTTCTGGGCTTTAAGGGACATTCACATGCTACGAAAACACAATGTTGCCTAAGTGGGCCTGAACAATTAGGGACGTTCACGTTCTGGCTAAAGATAATGCTGCCTGAGAGGACCTCAGTCATAAAAAGCATGAGGGCCAGGAAGTGGCCTTTCTTGATAATGTATCAAATGTGACCAAGTGATGTGGTTCTGCCTAGCCCATGTTAGCCGTACGGTGCACGCTCTCCACCGTAGTGGGCAGAGGGGCGAGGACAGAGCTGGAAAGTATGAGAGTTACCTTGCCGTTCTGCTATAGACACGCTCTTGCTGTATTGTATTAAGTAAAGCACAACCTGGCCGACACAAGCCCTCATCAGTTCACATTAAATTTTTGCAGGCGTTGTGCCCTTTTGCTCAGAAAATTACCCACCATTAGTGCGCCTACACAGTCTCAGCAGGTGAGCAACGTTCTACCTCAATAACATCATCACACGGAGCACAATTTCGACCCAGTGGTAGGCCATTCTGTGACTGTATGCCGACCTATCAACGGTCACAATCCTACCGTAGCTCCCCCTGGTGTTCACATGGTGAGTTTAGTCAACCTGCTGCTGGTAAAAAGAGAGTTTTCTGCGCCTACACATAGAGTGACTCCCTACTTCACTGCGGGTAGTCAGTGTCTGCCTATTGTCTTTCCGCATAGACACGTCTGTCTACTGTGTAGATGCGTTTTCTTTGGCCAGCAGATGAACACAGCAGGAGGCAACGGGACTCCGCTTACTATGGAGGTAGCTCTTCTTTGTGCAGATAGAGCAAAATTCTACGCACGTAAAATGAAGCTGAACAAAACCTGGACAACAAGCCATTATCATTTGGCGCATTATTTGGGCACCTCCTATGTCGATTCCTCTGTTTGAAGCATTTTTTACTGGTTTATTCATTTGGCGCGTGATTTGGGCACTTTCTATGCCAATTCCTCTGCTTGATGCATTATTTACTGGTTTATTCATTTCAAGTAAGCAAACATCGGTAGCTAATCACGCTAGTTGTACCAGTTGCAAAGCGTGTATTTTGATTAGTTGCCTGCATAACTTCCATCGGCGTAATTGCGCTCCATTAAAAATTAGAACGCTTCGAGGCAGCAGTCGCACATAGGGTCGCCCTCAGATATAGTTTGCATATCTACAGAAGCGGTGATATGCCTCTTCGCAACTGGCTGCAAAGAGGAGCCTTGAGCGATAGCGCGCTAGGGCAAGGCTGGGCAAGATAAGGTCGGTGAACGAACCCTTTGCGCATTTCAGCTCTGTCTTAGGAGCGGGGCTTGCCCGATATGCGGGCCTCTTGGTGTACCATGCCTGAGCCTTTCCAAATGACACGTGTAGGAACCATATGCCCCGAATACACTCCAAACAAGAATCAACCCAAATGGAAGCTTTAATAGCGGGCGTAACCCTTTAAACTCCATATTTGGAAACATTGTTTCCATATTTGAAAACATTTACTCCATCAATATGGAGTAAAAATAGGCTAAATGACCCATGTTACTCCCTGCACTCAATAATGTGGCATAAAGGAGGATTCTCCTCCATAAAACTTCCATTTTTAAATGGAGTTTCTTGGTCTCAATGCGCCGCAAGTCCCCAATGGAGTAAAAAAAAACAGCATTTTGCACCAACAGCCCCACCACCTAGCGTCTTGTCTGCTTCTGGTCAGTAGTCTGATAATAACGGAGGTGCATGATGACCCCTTGGTCACCATCGTCGCTGGGTCTCTGCTCACTTCAGTGCCTTCACGGGCGCCTGCCGCTGTACAAGATGTCGGCTTGTCGCCGTTTTCCGCTGCATTGTAAGCTACATAATTGAACTGTTCTAGTGAAGCCTCTAGTTCTTTAACCCTACCTGACCTATACCTTTGTTAGTGTCGCCACCCGGCCGCGATTGTCGAATTTCGATGAAGGCAAAATTCTAGAAACCCGTGTACTGTGCGATGCCAATACACGTAAAAACAACTCCAAGTGGTCCGGAATTTCCGGACTCCTTCACTACGGCGTCTCTCATAACCTCACTCGCTTTGGGACGTTAAACTCACATAAACCAAACTATTTTATCTTCACCGGCTTTCAGTAAGCTAAAGTTTTGATGGCGCAGCGAATAATTTTTCTCCGCATCAGTTGGCATATACCTATAAATATAGGCAGCGTGAATTAAGTGCCAAACACTCGGTTCGTACGTGGAAATGGAAATAGGAAATACTGCTAGTGCAAAGCAAGGCACATTAGTTGGAGATTTTCTGCAAGCATTTCATTTTTTGCTCGACTGCTCAACGATTGCTATGAATGATAAAAATGCAGCAGTTGTCTCAGTAACCAATGGCATTGGGCGGCGCTGCTATGCGGTGTCTCAGGCCGTGGTGAATAATAATAATAATTGGTTTTTTGGGGAAGGAAATGGCGCAGTATCTGTCTCATATATCATTGGACACCTGAACCGCGCCGTAAGGGAAGGGATAAAGGAGGGAGTGAAAGAAGAAAGGAAGAAAGAGGTGCCGCAGTGGAGGGCTCCGGAATAATTTCGAAAAAATGAGAATCGTGGTAAAACCTCATATTTTAATAATAATAATAATTGGTTTTAGGGGGAAAGGAAATGGCGCAGTATCTGTCTCATATATCGTTGGACACCTGAACCGCGCCGTAAGGGAAGGGTAAAGGAGGGGGTGAAAGAAGAAAGGAAGAGAGAGGTGTCGTAGTGGAGGGCTCCGGGACAATTTCGACCACCTGGGGATCTTTAACGTGCACTGACATCGTACAGCACACGGGCGCCTTAGCGTTTTTCCTCCATAAAAACACCATCCGGAATAAGGGCGGGAGCGCGCGGACGTGCCGGTGTTTTTTTTTTGTCCTTTCTTCATTCGTAAAACATTAACGTGTCGTACAGCACGAAAAGTAAACAAATAATAAGCGAATAAAGTGTTTCGCAGTTACGCCTTCGGAACAAAAGCGTTCACTCGGGACAAAGTTCAGAGAGGTAGACCTTTGGTGTCCCAAACACCGACGCAGTTCGCACAATCCATGCCATAGAAGACAGCCCGCATCCGTATAAACTACCGCGTTCTTACTAACGCATTTTGTCGCTTCGGTGCCTGAAGAACCTGCGAAATTCCTGCGACACACGCGAGTATACCGTGCGTACCACGCAGCCCGCGACACAACCAGAACCATATTACATGAGATAGAAGGGATCACTTACGATTGATGCATATCTATTTCGCCTTTGACACGCGGGAGGTCCAGAACGGAGTACGTACTTCAAGCTCCACTTTTCTAAGAGAGGCGTTCTCGTCTTCGACGCCCATTTGATGGTTCCCCAACTCTCTTTCTCTCTTGCTCTTTTCTCTCTCTGTTTTTGTCGTTGTTGGGGTGAGGCGACAGCAACAGCAGGAAACCGTCCTCCTCTATCTGTGACGCAGTTCACGTGCTCTT